>NC_059389.1:31067500-31367500 GCF_019703515.2 Myxocyprinus asiaticus
AGGCTTATATTATAGGATTGGGTGCTAATTGGCTGCTGTCCTTGACCTCTAAACCAATGAAAACCTTGACAGGAAGAGCCGCTGTTGATAGCCTGTTATCTGTTCTCTCTGAGCCAATGACAGCATTGTCATGGAAGAAAAAGATTGACATAATTCAGTCACAGGCATTAAGAATATGTTGCAATGCATTTAGATCATCACCAGCAGAATCAATACAAGTGGAAGTGGGGGAATTACCATTGGAGTTTAGAAGAATGTAATTAAGAATGGTATATTGGACTACAGTTAAAGGACATGGAAACAGTCACCCAGTAAAGAAAGTACTGGAGAAATGCTGGGAATGCGAGTATTCAAAGTTGGAGAGCTATGGATGGATTGCTGATAAAGAAGCACAGCAAATGGGTATAAGTCATGTGGATGTTAGTCCAACAATAGCAATGCCTGTTATACCACCTTGGTTATTTCCCATTCCTTCAGTCGATCTCCAGTTGAAGAACATAATTATGGATAAACAAAGATGTATTTTGAAGCAGTTGACAGTGATGCAGTACTTAGAACAGAAATACAATCATTGTTTGCAAATATATACTGATGGATCAAAAGATCCAGATTCTGGGCGAACAGCTTCAGCAGTGGTCATTTCCCAGTTTAAATATAAAATAAAAAAGGATAACAAATAATTTATCTGTTTACACAGCAGAAATTATTGCAGTTCTGTTGGCAATTAAGTGGGTGGAGGACACGAGAAATCATCATCAAGACAAGATATATTATTAGAAATTTTACAAACAATATACAGGTTACATTATCAAGGAATAGAAATATTTTTTGCATGGGTACCAGCTCATGAAGAGGTGGAAGGGAATGAGGAAGCAGATGATATAACCAAGAAGACTTTAAAAAATTCAGAAATAGAAATAAGTATACCATTAAGTAAATTAGAAATCAAAGGTTTAATAAAAAGAGCAATAAAAGGAATGTGGCAGGAAATGTGGGATAAGGAGGGAAAAGGAAGGCACTAGAGATCGATTTGTGGTAATAGAAGGGAGTATTTAGTTATATCACGTCTTCGAATAGGGCATACAGCACTTAATCAGTCTTTACATACCATAGGAAAACATGATACATGCTTGTGGACTACCAGAGACAGTGGAGCATGTGTTATTACAGTGCATAAGATATAATAATGAAAGGGGCATGCTTGAAAATCAAATCAAGTCATTAGGTATGAACGGATTGTCACTTCAGAATTTGCTAAGTCACCAGAAGTTTGTAAGGTTTTACTAGACTATTTAAAAGCAACCAATCTAATTAAAATAATTTAGTACAGATATATATATATTTTTTTCCCTCAACATTGATGTTCCACACTCCATCTCAGTAGGTGGCAGAAATGCACAATAAGTTTGTTTGCGAACCGCCACAAAACCGAAAGAAGAAGAAGAAGAGCCAATGACAGCTCTGTGAGGAATCGCGCGGGTTTCAGCCATGTGTGGTTACTAGTGTGTAGGATTGTCATAATCACATTTGAAAAAACCAATAAGTGTGTTTTATTGTTAGTTTGTTTGAGTTGAATAATTACAGCATGTTCAGCGCGACATCAGACATGTTACAGTCAACAAACACCGCAACTGTCTCCTCTCTGCTGGGTAAGACACACACCTAAACATATCAAAACACAGAAAACATATCAATGTAACACATCACCGATTTACAAACACCGCTGCTGTTTATGAATCTTTCATATATTTCAGAGATTGTTATACAGTCTGGGAATACGATTGTATTTTTGTGTTCTTATTATTCATTTTAGTTCAGAGAATATTACTGTATGATTGTTTGTTCAGCGCGCAGATCTGTAAAGAGACTCCGAGATGATGAGAGTGAGAAACAACTACAGGAATCATGCATCAACCTTCTGACAAAACACCAGAACACATCACAACTCGTGCTGGAGATCACGGTCAGTTTCAAGTGAGATTAATACAATAACAGGAAAACAATATATTTACAATCATTTTGGGGTCAAAGCACACATGTACAGTTAATAAGACAGCATATACCTCATATGTTATTTGTTTATTCTTATGTTGGTTTAAACAATATTACTAGTCGAGAATAAAAATGAAATACATGCCACATCCTAGGTTAAGTGAACACAATATTAATACAAGTATGACATGTCAGTGTTAATAATCTGTAAGTAAATGTGCAAGGTGATGTGTGGATTAACATGGCAATACAAACTACCAGCTTCTGTGTTCTATTATGATCTATTCATTTTAAGTCAAGTAAGCATTTCTGCTATACAAAATACTGTATTGTAACTTCAGGTCTTGACAGCAACAGTAGGGAATAATTACTTAGAGATAAAATATGAGAAAGGGAAACCACCCTGTTACCCACACTTACACCAGGCTCCAGATAACCTCTTTTATTTTAGCCATTTTATAATAAAAGTTTCAATGTTACATGAGATGTCATTATATAAAGGAAATGGTTAAAAATACTGGAACTAAAATTAAAAGAGCCAACTAATTTTTGTCTCAGCCTCAGATACCCTTCAAAGAGCCAGGTGCTTATAACAATATGTACTTTAAAACAGGATTAGAAACCACTCTTTTAGTCCCTTCAGCTTTCCATAGTTAAATCACATTGCATACAACAGTGTCAAATTTCAGCACTTTCAAAATTTGCATTTAATCACAGCTATGAAAAAATCACACGATTCATAGTGATTAAATATTTTATTTGACTAACAGATTTACTTCCAATATATTTCCTAAAAATATTTCTAGAAGTAAGGGGGACATATCCCCACACCAGGCTTTAATAGTTGCTACACCCCTGGCTCTAGTATGAAAACTAATTGTTAATTATTGAAAATGTAAATTTTGGTGATATCAGATTTCCATAGCCTATACAAATGGAGTAACATGAGTTTATAAAATTATCAAGGAAATGAAAACAGAAAGGACATATAAAAAGACCATTTTACAACTGTTTTGTTGTATATTTTACAAACAGATAATGATTATAGTACAATCTCGGATTGGGAAAGAAATACCAAAGGTCAGTCCCAACAGGATTTCGCAACACATGTTCTTGATTTTTGTGGCTCACAGTGACTGAATTTGCTGTGGCTTTTCTCAAAAATTGTGTTGCCATTTTTTGTGCTGTTTTGCAGTGAAAACGTACAAATTATCACGGTATACTTGTGTAAATTCTGGATCAAAATGAAATCCTGTTTTTAAAGGGTGCAACACGAAAGGCAAAACCCTTGGGATTAAACAACTTGAGTCTTAACAAAAGTCAAACACAACTCACTTCTACACGCTGTTCTTGTATTCAAATGAGGGGAGGCAAAAGGAGAGAGAGAGATGCGTTATGAGAGGCCATTCAAGGCATGTTTCAAACTTTACTCTCTTATGCACCAACATACTCTCTCTCACACACTATCAAACATCCCTCTCTCTTATGCATATTACCAAACTTTGTTTGATGGTTTGTGTAAGAAAGTTAGTTACTGTGTGTATGAGGCTTAGGTGTGTGTGTGAGAGAGTTTGATGTTATTTTGCGCCATGAAATGAAATATTACCAATATGGCAGGGCCTTGCCATATTGGTAATATAGCGGTTACTCTGCGGCATGCCTAACAACGCCCTGTAGCCATGAATATATTCACAATAAAGCACGGCCTCTCAAACTTTATTGCTTAATTAAATAATAATGTATAAAGCTTCAACACTGTTAAACATTATTGCTTCTGTAATTCACAGTCATGTGGTAAGATTAGAAACATCAGCTGTGACAGACATGAAGAGCCGGAGAAGAACACAGACATTCCAACATCTTTTCTAGGTGAGAAATGTCTGCTGATCCAATCAGTCATCTTACTTTACATTTATGAAAGCTTAATCATATTTGTAAGTAAGGGGTAATGTACAGTTAGTCAGCCGTTTGTTATTGCAAAATAAACCTCCTTCAGGACCCCGACACAGAGCAGAGGGATCTTGAATCACCCTTAAGGGGTTTAATGCCTGGCCGATTGTACATTATCCTGCTTATTACACGGCTAACTAAAAAATGAATAAATAAATGAACAGGACATATTGCTTTGCATTGAAATTTTTTTTACAGCAATTTTTTATGCCGGTGTGACTAAATTAATGCCTGGTGCGACTACACAGTTGGCTAACTATCTTTGATTATGCGCTGTAGTTTTCTATTTCATATGAGAATCATCAAATGACAAACAGCCAAAAAGCAGAATGAAACGATCATGGCTCAATGGATAGAGTGGCGCAAGCGCAGAGCAGGTGCGATTACTCGCGGACCGGTCTCAACTGCAAAGCGCAGATCGTTATAAACAGCACTGCGAGAATTCAACACATAATTCTCTGTTGTGAAAGTGAAACCCCAATGAAAACCCAAAATGTCCTGGTGATTAAACTAGTTTAAAACATTATTTAACAGCCTGCCTTTCTAAACCGCGCTGACAAGGAAAACAGAAGAAAACATTGTGCCATACACAGATATATTGTACTGTACTTTAGAGGGCTTTTAAATCTTCATATCACCACCACCCTTACATAAATGTACCTTAGGGCTGGGAATTGCCACAGACCTCCATATTTGATATTACAACAATATTTAGTTGCCGATTCGATATGTGGTTCTGAAACCTTTGTGATTTGACGTTACGATATATTTAGCTGTTAACCCCTTTTTTCTTAGAAATAAATTATTTAGGAAGTTTTTAAATTGAGTTGTGTCTAACATGACTGTTGTTTCACTCTGTCCGTAATACAGAATTTGCAAGTAAAAGTTAGTGATGTGCACAACTACCAGTTTTCATAATTGACTAGTCAGTGCGTTGTCTGAGCTATTAGTCAATTACTAGTCCATGTTAAGGAACCCACATGTAATTAGGCTGCATTATATTCACATGACCCCAATCAGACGTGTTTCATAGGGATGTATGGATGCTAAGCTCATCCCTTTAACATAGTAACTAACGGATATTCGACAAATAAATAGGTTAAATAACTATAACTTATTATAACACAAAACTATCAAAGAAAACTAAGAAACAAGAAAAACTCCAATACAGAGTGGCACAAAAAAGTTTATACGCATCCCAGACACACAGTGACGTGCTTCAATGTAACCGGAGCACTTGAAATCAAAGAGCAATCCAAGCTCTGCATTCAAAAGCACAAAGCTGTTATACAAAGATTATAAATATTACGGGGTCACAAAATCTTTACGGCATCCAAACAGTTTGATGAGATTTTTTCTGTTAATTTTTTTTTCCTGTGGATTATTTATAATAACAGGATCATTACCCAATGCAAAGGATTTGATGTCCGACAGTGAACAAACGGTTTTTTGACTGTAGCAGCTGAGCATTAAAGGAGTAAACGTAAAGAATTAAAGAGATGAAACTTAACTTTCTATGTCTATCATTGCATTAGCATATTAAGCTAAATGTGTAATTGTTAAAATTATTTAATTTGTTAAAATTAACTTATAAATTGATTTTTCATCAGGAAGACAATTTTAGAATCTTTTGTCTGAAGAATCGCGATTTGTAACGGAATTGATTTTTTTTATTTCTCCACCCCTAGATTTACTAACTGTATTGTACTATGGTATTTTGGCAGAAATGTTGTACATTCACACTAAATATATGATTTAATTTGTAACAGTCAGGGGAGTGATTGTATATATTTGGTTTTTGTTACAACTATGGCATTTTAATTTTTTTTACATTTTGTATTTATAGATTCTAAATGTATTTTGCTTTTTATAACAAAAATGCCAAACAAAAGTTTGTTTTATAGGAGTAACAATGTTAGTGAGGAGCATGTATGTATGTTTTAACCTGTGGTTACTAGGGGTTTAACGGTTCAAATTTCTCACGGTTCAGTTTGTATCACTGGTTTAGGGTCACAGTGTTGGTATGATTCTGTACTTGCTATGTTAAAAAAAAAAAAAAAGCACTACTGCCAAATCCAAAGTATACTCAATTTGGTAACAAACACTTCAACAGGTTTACCTTTACAAAAAATCACAATGGTTTTACTGCAGTAACCATAGTTTCACCATGGTATTTTTAGTAAAACCATAGTAACCACAAAATTATGGATACTACAGTATAACTGTAGTAAACCATGGTAAATTTTAAAAACCATGGTTACAGCAGTCATGGATACTACAGTTAATTTTCGTTTGGTTCCAAAAATCATATTTTTAACTTAATACCTACATTATTATGTGCATTTCAAATTCAACCTATATTCAACATTTGAAAGCTGCACATCACTGTAAAAGAATAATATTTCTTATTTTGTCCCACTGAAATGCTCATTCAACAGTAAGACATTGATTTTGAGTTGGCATGCAGTAGGGCTTTCAGCGGGGTAAAATTCAAATTTTTACATTAATAATTACCAAAACTTGAATTAAATTCAAATTTGAAAGACACCAGGGGCCTCATTTATAAAATGTATGTATGATCAGAATTTATCCTAAATTCCTTGGATTTGATCCTACTTAAAAAATGAGTAACAAAACAAAAGATTGCCTTGACAGTGACATCAAATCTTTTAAAGATATTCAGAGTTTCGTTTGAGGCACGTAGCAGAAACTGAAGCGGATATCTACAAGCAGAGCTGCATTTTCTGCTTTCTTTAATTATGTCTGTGAAATTCTCTATAATGAGTTTTTCTGTGCTGTACTTACTCTACACATTTTTTTATGTTATTCTCCCATGTGTTTTCTGTGCAGTTGCTTGCGGAGACTCTTGCGGCATTATATAAATCGTTTTTTCCCCCTTGTCTGTCTCTTATGATGGTATGATACATCTCCGATAACCCCCACCACGTAATTACAAAACCGACTGTGATTTGTCGTTTAACATGTCAGTTAGATGGCATTTCCCATCTAAATGGACGGTTCTTGGCCAACTGAAGCTGCTATAGATCCCAGACCTGTGCCGTAGCCATAGGTCTGGCTATGCAAGACTTGGGTGTGCACTGACTTGATTTTTTTTTATTTTTAGTGATACTGATACTGGTGTTGCTGCAAGTCGCCAGCTCTCATTAAAAAATGAATGAGATCTAGTCACTTTATCGCTGGAAGTTTCTGCATGTGTGTACAGGGCTTTGGTACATGGGAGTGCACAACGAATACATATAAACCATACAGCACCGTGTTATATTATTGCAAAGAACATTCCTGGCATTTCATTCTAAACTAAAGTGCATAAAAAAAGGTTTAGCCAGTTCATATTCTAAAATCTTAAAGTAAACTGAGTGTGAAAAAAAGCTTCAATAGACAATTCTGTGTGAACATGGTGTTGCACTGGTGCCACAGTACTACCCCACACACGAGCTTTATAATAATGGCAATACCACAGTGTTTTTCATTCATTACAGTTGTATTTACAGTAGTAATCTTCTCAGATAGTAGTGGTATTTGGCTGAATTGGGGTGAAGCAGCTCAGACTATGAGCCCAGGGGCTGTTCAAACAGATGGAGCTCAACAGAAGACACAAGGATCTCGAGGCGCACATTTACAAATTGAACTCCTTTTATGACAAGTGTTTTAAAACCCATTGATTAATCTGTGAAATGCTGATAGGAGATCAAGACAAAATGGCCAAAACCTCCACCGAAGGGGCTGTTCACATCGAATGCTTTTGCAATAGAGATAGACCAATAATTGTTTTTGTCCAATGTTTTTTCTGATATTCAAGCATTTTCCATAACTGGAAATCGTTTTTGTAATATCGGATCCACTCATCTTACCGATGTTGAAATCATTAAAGCCATGCTTACCATGGCAGCAGTAGAAAGTCGCTTTTGCCTAATTAATTGCAATCGTGTGCAATCTGAAATAGCACAAGGCCATTCAAAACCTGAAGGTGAACCGTGGCGCTCATAAGTGAAAGTGATCAGCAATGGAATCATTTGAGTTTGGGAGGGAGATTAATGTAAACAGAGATATCAGATACGAGTCGTGACTTTAGTTAAACAGGTGGGATAATAAATCGGATACAGTCAAAAGACCGGATCTGCGCATTAAGCCTTAGAGTGTAAACACAGCCAAAATGCTGCATGTTCACATGTAAAGTCAAATTAGCTTTTTTCAATGTAACAGTCATTCATACTCAAGTGAGATGTGTTAAATAAATGATTGATTGTGTAGTAAACAAGATCAACTTCTTGAAAATTCCCTAAATTATATAAACATTTACTGTATAACCTTAATTTCGCTATTAATCATCATCTGTGTAATTGTAGCGCTGTGGAAATGAATTTATTATCTCTGCGGCACCGTTAGTTAAATTTTTGTGTAAATGCATAGATATTCATGGGGCAAAATACTCGTGTCACAAACACAATAAACTTGTCTAAAATTGCTTTATGTTGTGTGACAATGAGAGCGTTGATGATGTCATTTGCTACCAGATAGGCTACAAATGGTCTGCTCACTGTGAAACACTAAAATAGCGCTCTTTCAACAGGTATAATCTAGACCAGTGGTTCCCAGCCCTGTTCTTGGAGGCCCCCCAGCACTGCACATTTTGTATATCTCCCTTTTCTTACGCACCCAATTCAGATCTTGGAGTCTCCATTAACGAGCTGATGAGTTGAATCAAGTGTTTTTGATTAGGAAGATATCCAAAATGCGTATTGTTGGGGGGGTTCCTGGAACAGGGTTGGGAACCTCTAATCTAGACGAAAAAATTATTATTAATGAATCTGATGCCATTCGAGATGAACTCTGTAATCGCAACGATGTATTTACTATTTTTCACTTTCATGAGAATGTATACTTATTCCAGTGAACTACTTGTCATCACCTAAACCTTTTAAAACTGTAGTTAAAAATGGACGATTACATTCATGCAATGTTGGTAGACTCTCATTTATTTATATTCTCTGTTTGAAAACATTATACTTTGTCAATTTATTTTGCCAATTATTATAAGGGCCCAAGCACTGAAAGTGTGGAGGCCCTATTGTTCTTCTAAGGATTAATAGGGCCCAAGCACTGAAAGTTCGGAGGCCATGTTGTTCTAAGGATTATTATTATTAAGGCCCAAGCACTGAGAGTGCGGAGGCCCTGTTGTTCTTCTAAGGATTATTGTTCTTCTTCTAAGGATTATTATTATTAAATAATTAGTGCCCAAGCACTGAAAGTGATAAGGCCCTATTGTTCTTCTAAGGATTATTATTTTTATTATTATTATTATTATTATTATTATTATCTGATTTTTTTTTCAAGGTTTCGGGGGCTTTTGGCGCATTCAAAATGCTTAAAACAACTCATGAAATTTTGCACATGCATCAGAGTCGTCGGCCATTAAGGCTTGGCAAAAATTCATACATGGGCGTGTAGAGGGGGCTCTGTAGAGCCACCTTGAAGATGGGCATGTTCGGGGGGCTCTGTAGTACATCCCTTTTGAGCTACAGTCACCAAACTGTCTGTCGCGCTGACAGTCATAAGCTCTGCCCAACAGGAAGTTGGCTTTTTGGATTGTTTGAAAAACGCATTCTCTGGAATTTGAAATACGTGATAAAGGAACGTCAAAAAATGGGAAACAGGAAGTGTCTCATATCTTCTGCATGCATTACATCAAAATTGAGCCGCATGTTTGGCCTTGCGGGCTGATCACATGGGTCACGGGCATAGTGCCACCAACTGGCGTAAGGAAGTGTGGCACTTTTAACAGACTTAGAAATATCCTGAAATGCTTAAAAAAAATGAATAATGTCAAGACAGTGCAGATTTAAAATTCTGAAGGGATTCTTGATATCTTAAATAGTGTTGCCATGACAACGCATTAAATGTCATTATTCCTTTTTATTTATATTCACATGTTTTTGAGGTACTTGGCATACAATTTTCATGATATTTTGCACACACATCTGAGTTGTCGGCCATTAAGCCTGGGAAAAAGTTAAAACATGGGCGTGGCTGGGGAGCTCTGTAGCGCCACCTTTTGACAAATGTGGTGAGGTCAGTTTCTTCTACAGTCACCAGACTTGCTACATATATTGATCTCATCAAGCCGGACAACTTTCAAAATTACATTCATTAACTCCACCCAACAGGATGTCAGCCATTTTGGATTGTATGTGCATTTGTTTGAAAATTGCAGGCCCTGAACTTTTGAATACTACTTCTAGGGGATACATGTGACTGTTACCAAATTTAGGCAACCTTATGCCAAGACATTGAAGATGTTAAATTGCGAACTGATTTTTGATATATCGAATGGTGTTGCTATGGTGAGACAATAAATTAAGGGCAAAAATGTGAAACAGGAAGTACCTTATATCTTCTGTGTGCATTGGATGATTTTGATGAAAATTCAGCTGTATGTTAGGTAATGGGGGCTGATCACATTTATGTGGCTATTATGGGTCACGGTCATAGCAGGGCTCCAGACTAAAAACAGAATGAAGATTTATTGTATTAATATATTATTTAATAAGAATAACAAGTAACGCCCAATGCCCGGTTGCGCAAAACACCTTATGTTTTTCCCTTAAGTATAACACTGAAAGTGTGATTTTTGCTTACCTACCGAAATGACATAAGGGTATTGCATATAATCCCTTCAGTGGCGAGTTCTCAGGGCCAGCAAAGCCTTCTCTGCTGGCCTAACATGTCAAATAAATAAATATTTTTCATCCTTTCATTCTCAATCACCTTTTTGCCTATGTATTTTTATTCGCTTTCCACTCTTAATTAATATACAAACAAATAGAGAAATATTAAGTTTATCTGTGGAGGCAAGGCGAATGGGGTCGGAGACGAATAAGAAAATATCATCTGCGTAAAGCAAAAGCTTATGCGCCACACCTCCCGCCACCACCCCTGGAAAATCATCTTCCCTTCTTATCGTGACTGCTAATGGTTCCAGGGCAAGACAGAACAATAATGGGGAAAGAGGGCAACCCTGCAGGGTGCCCCTATCCAGAGTAAAATAATCTGAAATTTGTTAATCCATTGTTTGTACTGCCGCTACCGGGTGTCTATAAAGTAACTTAATCCATCCGATAAAAGTATTTCCAAAATCTTAAAGATAATCCCATTCTACCATATCAAATGCCTTTTCAGTGTCAAGTGAAATGGCAGTGACTGGAGTCTGATCATTCGACACTGACCACATGACATTGATGAGACGCCTAATGTTGTCAGAAGAGCTGCGGCCCCGAATAAACCCCACCTGATCTATATGTATAAGAAATGTCATAACTTAATTGGTTAGCTAAAATTTTTGACAATATTTTAATGTCTAGATGGATCAGGAAAATTGGACAGTAACTCTTACAGTCGCTTGGACCTTTGTCTTTTTTAAGAATCAGACTGATCTGGGCTTGTGTCATGGTTGGCGGAAGCTTTCCATTCTTTAATGATTCTGTATAAACTTCTAACAAAAGTGGAGCCAGTTCTGTTGCATAAGATCTAAAAAACTCAGCGGCAAAGCCATCTGGCCCTGGAGCCTTGCCTGTAGGCAAGGCCTTAATTACCTCGTCGAGCTCCTCCAAGGTTATCTCAGAATTAAGATAATTTTTTTTGCTCAGTCGTCAGTTTAGGGAGTTCTAATGGTTCCACAAAATTTCTAATATCCTCATCAGTAGACGAAGACGTGGAACTATAGAGATCAAGATAGAATTCTTTAAAAGCATTATTAATATCAGTGGCTGAGGTAAATATTTCACCACCAGCAGATATCACTGAGGGAATGGTAGAAAAAGACTCTCTCTGCTTTATACAATCTAGCCAAAAGCTTCCCTGCCTTGTCCCACGACTCAAAGTATGACTGTCTTGCCCTGAATAACCAAAACTCCACCTTCTGCGACCAAATAGTATTATATCTGTACTTCAATCGGGTCAATTCTCTGAGGCCATCAGACAACATTCAGCGCTTCAGCTCTGCCTGTGCACATTTAATATTCCCTTCCAATTCCATGAGTTCTATGTGGCTTTGGATTTTTTGATGAATGAGGCATACTGTATGATCCGACCCCTAAGAACCGCCTTAAGTGCCTCCCAAGTCACGCCCACAGAGGATACTGCGGACTAGTTGGTCTCCATATAAACATTGATTTCAGCCTTTAACGTTTGTTGAAAATCAGGATTTTGCAAAAGGGATACATTAAAGCACCAACTATAAGATTTATTTTTCTCCATATGTGGCAACACCTCTAAACTCACCAGGGCGTGATCTGAGACTAAGATGTTTCCAATTGAACAGTCAACAACAGATGAAATGAGGGACTTAGATATATATGTATGTATGTATATATATATATATATATATATATATATATAAAATCTATTCTAGAATCAATCTTATGGACTGATGAAAACAATGTATAGTCCCTCCTAAATGGGTTTAAAAATATCTGTAAGACCAAGATTTTTACACATTCTATGAAGCATCAATGTTGCTCTAGGGGGCTTGCACACATTTGCTTCACTATGATCAAAGACTGAGTCCATCAAAAGATTAAAGTCTCCTCCCAATATTATATCATGAGGGTTGCCAGCGGCTTGCAACACCCATTCAAGATCTTAAAAATGCTGATCATCAGCGTTAGGTGCTTAAATATTAGCCAAAATCAACCTTTGCCCCTGAATTTCTGCCAAAACAATAATGACTCTCCCTAATTTATGTTTAATCTGTTTGAGACATTTTAATTGTAGATGTTTACTTATCAATGTAATGACTCCCCTGCTCTTAATTGAGCCAACACTAAAGAAAACATGTCCACCCTGTATCTTCCCAAATTGTTCAGCTTCCTGTGGGGAAAGATGCGTTTCTTGAAGAAACACTACATCATATTTCTTACGTTTAAGAAAATAAATAACCTTCCTCCTTTTTATGGGGTGCCCCAACCCATTCACATTCCATGTGGAGAGACAATCCACTCATATTAACTTTGACATATTGACATATTAGAAAAAATAGATTGTGTGTCAAAAATAAAATGATAAAGACCACATTCCAACATTAGTGCAACAGTCAAACCCTGAACCTCCCCCCGAACCAAACAAACAGAAAAAAGAAAAATGTGCATTAATCCGTGCAAGACAGCGCCAACCGGCGTCCATCTTTCTAAACTCTAACAGTCTATGTATGCCTACGAGAGTCCCCCCGACAACTTTGCCATTGGATTGCTTGAGTCCGGTGTTTCTATACATATTTTGTGAGACAGAATTACATAACAGAAGAAAATCTATAATACAAACTCCAGCCAATAGGCAGAATAAACACAAAGAACGTGTAGATTCATTCACAAAACAAACTCAAGCCGCTAGCGGAATCAGCACAAAAAAACAAAAAAAAAAACCTGTTCAGTTTCCTCGGACAGTCAAATGAATACTCAGTGAGCCGGCTGATCATGAGTGCAGCAGATGACCTAATCCTTCCAATGTCCTGCAAAAAATACTCCACAAAACAAACTCTGGCCAATAGGAGGCATAAACACAAGGAACATGCAGATTCATCCACAACTGTCCCAAAGAAGTGTTATTCCACAAAACAAACTCCAGCCGCTAGGCGGAGCCAGCACAAAATGAAACAAGAAAGGCGCCCAGCTTCCTCAGACAGTTAAGTGTATGTTCAGCGAGTCATGTTCACTTGGAGGCAACGTGAGAAACACAACATGACTTCCTCTGTCCATTTGTCTCTATAAAAGACATCGCTTGTTGTGGGCATGTAAATATTTGCGGCCATCCTTAGTATCTGTTCTCAGTTTGGCCGTAAACATCAGTGCAACAGCAATCCTCCGTCGATGCAAGAGATTCTTGGAGTTTTACTACACAAAACAAACTCCAGCTGCTAGGCGGAACAACACAAAAAGAAACAAAAATGCGCCCAGCTTCCTCAGACAGCCGAGTGTATGTTCATGGAGTCGAGCTTACTTGGGGGCAACATGAAAATCACCAAAATAACTTATTCACCCCATTGTCTTTATGAAGGACAATGCTTGCTGTGGGCATGAAAATATTTTGCGGCCATCCTTAGTATCTATTCTCAGTTTGGCCGGAAATATCTTCTGTTGATGTAAGAGTTTCTTGCATTCCTTGAATCGATCACGTTTCTCTCTTGTCGAATTCTCAAAGTCTGGGAACAAGAAAATGCTGTGATTCTTCCAAGAAAGCTTTCCTTTACTCCTCACCTTGCGTAACATAAGATCTTTATCGGATGATCTCAGAAATTTGGCCAGAATTGATCGGGCCTGTCTCCCTCAGCCGATCTCCGTGCCGGGACTCTGTGAGTCTAATTCCCTCTCCGATGACTCCATATAATCGATCTGTTTCTCAACATCCCCGATTCTTGTAACCAATTCAGAGAATTTTGTTTCCATCGAAGCAATCGATCTACGTATTACAGCAAGATCCTCCAAGTCAGCAACAACCTTCGTCAGCATCACAGACAAGCTCGACTGTTGGCATTGAATTTCTCCTGTCGCACCGTCCAAACCGAGTCCCTGGTCTGCGGCCCTGTCAGGGGTATCCGCTTGAGCACGTAAGTGTCTTTTAATATCTCCAGAGCCTGAGGATTTTGAATTCTTTGCCATGTTGACCTCATAGAACAGTTATGTAGCAGAGTGTATCAAATCTCACCGGTTTATGACATAAAAATAATTAAAAACTAGCAAAGTGCGCAGATCCCGTTGTTCACATGTCCTACCCCTGCATGGCTCCACGCGACTCCCGCACCATCACTATTTGAAAAGTAATTTTTGATCAAATCTAGACAGGCCCCATTTCCAGCAGCCATTACTCCAACACCTTATCCTTGAGGAATCATGCTAATTTGGTACTAGAAAATCACTTGCCATTTTATCAAACACAGTTGAAAGCTATTTGGTTTGTTAAATTAAGCTTAACATTGTCTTTGTGTTTGTATTTGAGTTGCCACAGTATGCAATAGACTGGCATGTCTTAAGGTCAATATTAGGTAAAAAATGGCAAAAAAAAGAAACCGCTTTCTTTAGAAACTCGTCAGTCAATTATTGTTTTGAGGAATGAAGGCCATACAATGCTTGAAATTGCCAAAAAACTGAAGATTTCATACAAAGGTGTACACCAGAGTCTTCAAAGACAAAGGACAACTGGGTCTAACAAGGACAGAAAGAGATGTGGAAGGCCAGATGTACAACTATACAAGAGGATAAGTACATCAGAGTCTCTAGTTTGAGAAATAGACGACTCACGTGTCCTCAGCTGACAGCTTCATTGAATTCTACCCGCTCAACACCAATTTCATGTACAACAGTAAAGAAGACTCGGGTACAGGCCTTATGTGAAGAATTGCAAAGAAAAAGCCACTTTTGAAACAGAAAAACAAAAAGAAAAGGTTAGAGTGGGCAAAGAAACACAGACGTTGGATAACAGATAATTGGAAAAGAGAGTTATGGATCGTAACCACATTGAACTTTTGTGGGATCAGCTAGACTCGTGCCCGACAAGAGAACCACATCTATGGCAGGTGCTACCGGAAGCGTGGGGTGAAATGTCACCTGAGTATCTGGACAAACTGACAGCTGGAATGCCAAGGGTCTGCAAAGCTGTCATTGCTGCACATGGAGGATTTTTTGATGAGAGCTCTTTGAAGTTTTTTTTTTCAAATTGTAATAGTTATTTTTCACATTATTAATTTCCTGACTATACATTGTGATCAGTTGAATGCCACTTTGGTGAATAAAAGTAGCAATTTCTTTCCATGAGAGCAAAATCTGTACATTATTCCAAACTTTTGGCCACCAGTGTAAATCTCCACTTTCACTTTAAATTTCACATTATTTCACATTCTGAATGTATAAGTGCAGATTTATAGTAAAAAAGGATTGAAATATTGATCTGTTTCTCACACAAACTGATTGCTTCGCTTTGGAAGACGTATATTAAAAAGCTGGAGTTGTTTGGATTACTTTAATGCCGGCTTTATGTGATTTTTGGAGCTTGAAATGTCTGGTCACCATTCACTTGGATTGAAAGTATCTACAGAGCTATCCCTTTAGCCGCTAAGATCAGTCATTATTGGGACGACACCCAGAGGGTGTTTGTCTACAGACAAAGGGGTCACTGCTATGGCAGTGACCTACATAAGCATGGATGGAGTAAGTCCTGCATCCAAGTGCTCTAGCAAAAATCAAGAGTATTGTCTGCACAGGGCAACATGCTGGGTCCTCACCAACGGCGGAACAGCATTCAGAAAAGTCACCACTTTAAGGCATAAAGTCACCTCGTTGAGGGGGTTCTGGCTTTGCAGTATGGTCTCGAGCATCGACTGTGACAACCCTAGTGTGTTGTACGAGCCCCGTTTAGGGGCCAAATATGAAGCCTCCACAGCTGCAGCTGTGGATGCCAGATCGTGCCTCGAGCTTGCGAGACGAAATCCCTCCTCAGTGTAGTTTCCCCTGGGAGAGCATCCAATAGCTCTACTAACTCCAGTTGGGCCACTTAGGCACAGTTGGCAGCACAATTTCCCTTTCTTCCTGAACCTTGCACAGCACTTGGTGTAGCAAACAAACAGGAGGGAATGCATATTTGAGTTATGCTGAACATTTGTGTGCTAGAGCAGACAAGCCCAGCGGAGCCTGTGGCATGGAGTACCAGAGGCGACAGCACGTGGTCTCTGGGGAGGCAAACAAGTCTGACTCCGCTTCCCCAAATACCTCTCAAATCCTCTGAACTGTCTGAGGATGGAGTCTCCATGATGGGAAATCAGATCTGCCCCTCAGTTCAGGTGTCCGGGGATGTGCACTGCAAGTATAGATGAGTGATGTGACTCGCTCCAGAGGAGAATTAGGCATGCCAGATCCAACACTGTGCGAGACCGCATTCCTCCTTGGAGATTTATTTGCGCCACAAATGCAGTGTTGTCTGTGATGATTGGTGCATGAACATCCTCCATGTCTGACCAGAAAGCTCTTAGAAACGAAGAGGACTACGAGGAGTTCTAGACAACTTATATGCCACGTTGCTTTTACACTTGTCCAGCTTCCAAAATCCGGACAACCGTCGTACAGGGCTCCCCAGCCTTTGTTGGACACATCCATTGTGGCAACTTTCCATCTGGCCGCTTGGCTGAGTGCTATGGCTTGATGATAAAACAGGGACTTCCTCCAAACAGTGAGCACGGCTAAGAGGCGAAAGTGACCGTGTCACCACTTGTGATGAGGGACCCTTGAGTTGAACCAGCACTGGATAACCCAAACGGGTAGCAGCGGCTATCAAACTTAATGTCATCTGGAACTATCACTGCGGTAGGGCTACCCCCCGTCTTGAAACTGGTCAAGCACTGGAGGATAGAATGAATGTGTTCGTTGGTCAGATGTGCCAACATGATCACCAAGTCAAGTTTCATTCCCAAGACGGAAACTTGCAGACCCCCAACATGTTTTTTGCCCAATCTGACTTGCTCCCAAGTAGTGGGCCAGAGGACACAGAGGCTCGTCTGTGACAGTAGGGGTCTGAATGCTGCCCACCCTTGGGGGGCAGTCCCTCAGTGTAACCGAGTCTGTTAAAGCTGGAGATTTCTCTGTGTATTTTTGAAGAAAAATAGAAAAATATCTAAGCTCAGTAGGTCCTTAAAATGCAAGTGGATGGGGATACAGCCTTTTGAAGCTTCAAAAAGAACAGACAGTCAGCATAAACATCATCCATATGACGACACCGGTTAATGTCTTCTAAAGTGAAGCGGTTGCTTTTGATGCGAAAAATATTAATATTTAAGTACTTTTTAACTATAAAGTATCGCTTCCGGTCAGCAGCAGTACACACATGACTTAATTGCGTTGACATGTTCACGTGAGAACAGACGCACTTGTGACACACCCAGAAGAGCAGCGCTATTTACAACTGAGGAACACCAGAGGGTATGGACAACGTGACATGGAGTTGCAGATTCGGTAAAAAACGCTCAAGTTGAGAACGCTCTGGTGCATCAAGCATGGGCCATTTAAGCGGTGGTTGTGTAGTGGCAAAGAACTTGGGCATCTCGATCCATATACTGAATAAGAAGCTGGCAATTAAGAAGCTGGATTCAGTCTCATCTTTTACAGTGTGTTGTGTCTCGTGAGCATGCACTCTGAAGGAAATTGACGTTATTTGGCTGCAGTGGATCCGGATCTGTTCTGATCGCGCTGTCACCATCTCTTTAGTTCAGCCGTGAAATGGCATTGATATTGCATTTAATGACGTCAACTCTGACTTGGTTAAAGTTTTCCCCGGACTGGTCATTCTCAACTTTCTCCATTTTAAAGCATGGCTACAGACCGGTAACGCGCCTGTTGGATGTCTGTTAGAAGCTAAGTGTTTCAAAACTCTAGAGAGTGTAGATTTAAATTTGAGAACGTGTACAATAAATATTTGTACAAGCAAGTCATATATAATCATTATACAAGTAAAAGTTTTCTTTTTCTTTGTTCTGTGTATTTTGTATCCAAAGACAAGACCCAAGCACTCCATTTTCATTTCATGTCTCTTTTAAAATCCTTAGTGTTATTCATAGTCAGTTGGTGATCAAAAAGATAAACATTATTTCTGTTACATTGCACGGATGAGGGAAAAACCACTGAGCAACTTCTTCTCTCTTAATGTATGATGCACTCATTCAACCATAAACACTAGCTCGAGTAGCAGCCATTCTCCTAAAGAGACAATACCAATTTAGCGCTTGTTATCAGAGCAATGTAAATTGTACAAGTGCATATAAAGAAACATGTTACAAAATGTAGTAAGTGTAATAAATTTGTAAATACATATATATTTAAAAGGCAAAATAAGATGAAATATTTTAACTTCAGAAAACACTGTAAATATGAAAGAATTTAACAAATAGGCTTGTGCCCCATCTATCCAATTTTTTGGATCTATTTTCTGCGCATAGTAGTTTTGATATAATAGCGCTTAAATGATTATTTTTAATATAATTATTAATTCTATTTTCATTAGGTTCCAACCTTGTGAATATTTTGTCAAAAATGTATGACAACACCTTGTGTCATTATTTAAAATGCAATTTCAGGACATCATATAAATGATAGAATATGACATTTGTACACAAGCTAATGTGATTACAAGGATCAAAAGCGAAATATGAAAATAAAATATACAATCTCACATACTATATTGCGTGAAATCATATATATGAAAAGTAATATATATATATAGTATAGATGATGATGCCCCCTTCTCGGTTTTCTTAATATCTTCTTTAATTTTCAGTTGCATTACGCTTACATGTTGTCAAAAGTCTGGTGAGTAAAAACACAAATTTACTAGCCAATGGCAATTCTTTCTCCAACTTGTCCATAGAGGTTGGCTTTACTACTGCTTAAGGTATTGAAACCACCAGTTTGCCTTGCGTGATAGATGTGACTACCCTCAAACTTTCAAAATGCTGTCTAACATGATACGGAAGCAGCTGCATCGATAAGTGTATAAAAAAGGAGAATGTAATGATGTATCATTGAATCAATATTTTGAACACAGCCCTAATGTGATTTTGATTGTGATTTTTATGTTTAATCAGAGGATGAACTGCAGAGGCGATTGCAGCAGATGGAGGTTTCGGTTGGGCTGCAGTCAGTGAGAATTCTGGATGAAAACATTCATGATCTTATCACACAGACTGATACAGACTCAGAATGTGTGTTGCTCAGTGCTAAACAGAGGGTACATCACTGTCCATACATTATGAATTTAATTCAGATTCATTATTATTTTGAACATGAATCTGTTGGATATATTAAGATATAAAATGTGTTTGTGTTTCATCAGGCTGATGTGTGTGTGTTACTGAAGTCCACTCGAGCACTGCTGTCTGTGGGAATATTCAGCCCTGAACTCCTCTGGGAGGAATACTGGAAAATGCAGGTGTGTGTGTATATGCACAGGTGTCTGTATGTTTGGGCGTGTATCATAAGGTTACCTCAATAAAAAAAAAATCTACTGGTCTCAGTACAACACCAGCTCTGGTTCCTCTGTACCGACACTGATTTGATACAATAAGTAAATGGCCTCAAACTAAAGTTGACTGAATTTTTTAACATGGTTTGACTTGATGCAAACTCAAAACAGATGATAGGCAGAGCATTGAATTTAATAGTTGCCTTTGATTGCGGTAACTTCAACGCTGCGTCAACAGCTGACACTATGGGAACTGTCAGGAGTGATGATAACTGAAGCCCTTAGAATCACACCAATTTATTAGCAGATTGCGCTTAAGCTGCAAGAACTGGCAAATCTGGTGCGGTCCATGATGCCCTGCAGTACTTAATGCAGCTGGTGGCCACATCAGATACTGACTGTTAATTTTTGTTTTGTTTTGTTACTTTTGACACATTATTCCATTTCTGTTCAGCTTATGTCTTAGTTGTTGAAACTTTATGTTCATACAAATATTTACACATGTTAAGTTTGCTGAAAATAAAAGCAGTTGAAAGTGAGAGGACTTTTTTTTTTTTTTTTTTTTGCTGAGTTTATGTGAAGATTCCCCCTTCTTGGTTTGCTAAATATCTTTTTCAGTTTTCAGTTGCATTACGCTTACATGTCATCAAAAGTCTGGCGAGTAAAAACTAAAATTTACTAGCCAATTTAGATTCTTTCTCCAACTTGTCCATAGAGGGTTGTTAATATACACCGATCAGCCACAACATTAAAACCACCTGCCTAATATTGTGTAGGAACCCTCGTGCCACCAAAACAACGACAAACCGCATCTCAGAATAGCATTCTGAGATTCTATTCTTCCCGCCACAATTGTACAGAGTGGTTATCTGAGTTACTGTAGACTTTGTCAGTTCAAATCAGTCTGGCCATTCTCTGTTGACCTCTCTCATCAACAAGGCATTTCTGTCCACAGAACTGCCACTCACTGGATGTTTTTAGCACCATTCTGAGTAAATTCTAGAGACTCTTGTTTGTGAAAATCCCAGGAGATCCGCAGTTACAGAATACTCAAACCAGCCCATCTGGCACCAACAATCATGCCATGCTCCAAATCACTGAGAACAAATTTTTTCCCTATTCTGATGGTTTATATGATCATTAACTGAAGCTCCTGACCCATTTCTGCATGATTTTATGCACTGCAATGCTGCCATACAATTGGTTGATTAGATAATCGCATGGATGATTGTTGGTGCCAGACGGGCTGTTTGAGTATTTCTGTAACTGCTGATCTCCTGAGATTATTATAATTATATATAAGCAGTATCAGAAAAGCAAGTTTACTTAATATCAACTGGCTGTGATTCAGCCATAGCAGCTTTGTGTCACAGGTAATCAGTTTTCATTAATGTTTTTATTTATACTGTGAAGCCCTGTTGAAGCTCTAAAAACAAAATTGCAATTGAAAAATGCAGAATTTGTAACTGCAAGACTTTATGCAGTTCTTTTAATCGTCATTTTCTGTGTAATTTCAATGTATTTTTTGCCTAAGTATAGATTTAGTATTGATACCGATGTACCAGGGCTGGTATTGTACTGATGCCAAAATTTTGGTATTGCAGCAATGCTACCACAGAGCCATTATTTTCCCTCTGCCAACAGACCCACTGTTTGCCCACCTACCCTCTAAATGCCACTTTAACATGTAGGGCTGGTTATTGATTCAGATTTGCCGATTCTATTTTGATTAATAAGCTTTCGATTCTGATATCTATACAATATCGATTCATATGGGTATATTTCAGTTACAGTGTCCATTTTGCTGACATATTTTTTTTTTTTTTATCTTAGCTAATGCTGTAAATGATACAGGGGACCTTCTAACTTGGTACATTATGAACAATTTTATTAATTTTTTTCATCATTTTGGTCACATTTTAGCCACAAATTCCATGTATTCCATCAATAAATATTATGTCCTATATAATATATTATAAATTGCATATATTATATTACACACACACACATATGTGTGTGTGTGTGTGTGTGTAATATATACACAACAGTACTGTGCAAAAGTCTTAGGCACATGTTTCACAAAAGCATTTGTCTTAAGATGGTTATTTATATCTTCAGCTTTAGTGTGTCAATAGGAAATATAAATGTTAGACTCCCAAACATTACTTTTGAAAATAGAAAAGATTAGAATAGAAGTACATGGCCCCCACAAAGCCCCCCACTGAACATCGTGTCAGTCTGAGATTACATAAAAAGACAGAAGCAACTGAGACATCCTAAATAGATAGAAGAACTGTGACGAATTCTCCAAGAAGCTTGGAACATCCTATCTGCCAACAACCAAGAAAAACTGAGAATTGGTGCTGTTTTAAAGGCAAAGGTGGTCACTAGGGGTGTGACGAGATCTCGCGATATTAAAATGTGACGATATTTCTCCTTGAGGTGAAAAGCTGTCTCACGATATCAGCATAACGGAGTGTGAGGGTGAAATTAGCATAGAAGATGCCCCCGTCACTTTTAAATCGTTTGTGTGGCAGCATTTTAGGTACCCGGTGGAAACAATAAACGGCGACAGAGTGACAGACAAGACACGAACAAAGGCTGTGTCTCGTTTGGAAGGCTGCGTCCTCCGGATGTCGCATTTGTCGGCTGCATACGTCATCGAGGCTGTCTCATTTAATTTTCTTTCTTTTTTTTATTTTTTTTTAATTATTTTATATCTATTGTCAATGCTTTTTTTGTATTTGCACTTACATTTATACAAATGGTAACCTTTTTTGCATTCCCAATAAAAAATGTAAAAAAAAAAATGAAAAGAGACAGCCCTGATGACGTATGCGGCCGACAAATGTGACCTCCAGAGGACGCAGCCTTCCAAACGAGACACAGCCAATATGTAAGCACTGTAAGAAAATAGTGCCGTACACCGCGGCTAACACAAGCACTATGCAAAGACACCTACAGAACCACCGCAGCTCTCAACTAAAATCAACTAGGTCTGAAGAGACTCATGTGAAATCATACAGGAGAGAAGCCAGTCAGTTGAGTTTGTGGCAAAACCTTTTACAGTGTTGAATATTGTTCTGTCTTTTACTGCATATGATAATTCATACTCAGAAAGTAGAACTGAAGTGACATTCATTACAAGATGATAGTTAAAACATTTCAAAATGCACCTGCATTGTTTTGCATTTTGTGACTTGCAGTCGAATAAAAGATTTTTCCAGTAATATACACTACCGGTAAAATGTTTTGAAACACTTGACTGAAATGTTTCTCATGATCTTAAAAATCTTTTGATCTGAAGGCGTATGCTTAAATGCTTGAAATTAGTTTTGTAGACAAAAATATAATTGTGCCACCATATTAATTTATTTAATTACATAACGAAAATTTATTTTTAAAGAAGTTTTTGAAATTGATGACTTGGACCAAATAATAAAGAAAAGCAGCCAATAAGAGCCCAACATAGATGGGAACTCCTTCAATACTGTTTAAAAAGCATCCCAGGGTGATACCTCAAGAAGTTGGTTGAGAAAATGTCAAGAGTACATGTCTGCAAATTCTAGACAAAGGGTGACTACTTTGAAGATGCTAAAATATAACACAGTTTTGATTTCTTTTGGATTTTGTTTAGTCACAACATAATTCCCATAGTTCCATTTATGTTATTCCATAGTTTTGATGACTTTATTCTAAAATGTGAAAAAAAGATTATAATAAAGAATAAGTGTTTCAAAACTTTTGAACGGTAGTGTATATAGTGTTAAAATATCGTCTTGTATCGTTCTCGTGAACTCAGTATCGTGTATCGTCTTGTCTTGTGAGCTAAGTGTATCGTCACACCCCTAGTGGTCACACCAAATATTGATTTAGCTTTTTTATGTTTACTGGACTTTGTATGACATTAAGTAATAAATGAAAACTATTTATGTCATTATCTTTGAAGACATTCTCACTATGCAACATTTTGTGCCTAAATTTTTTCCACAGTACTGTTGTTACGTCTCCCTTTAGATGTTTTGGGGTATAAGAGCATGTAACATAAGTGATAAGTTTAACTAAATAAATAAAAGAAAAGAAAACGGGTTCAGTTACCGATAACTTGCGTGATGGAATGAATCAGGAAGAGACAGATATGGGTTACTGCTAAATATAATTTATTTCTTTCTGTAACAAATCGTAACAATAATACACCCAATCGTTTTTACAGTGCAATAGTGAAACAACAAATAATTATTTACAGAATATATACAAATGATAAAACAAAGACAAACCGGACACATGAGTGAACGACAATGAGCGGGGCTAAAGCAAAGAAATCAACAAAACAAAACATCGGCTATCTTGCCTCTTAAGTCCTAAGCTAACAAAGAAAATAAAGAAATGAAAACAAACAACCTCCAGCGTCGAAACAATAATTAAACTACACTAACTAAACAAACATAAATACAGAGGGTAGCACCCGCTCCTTACCTGGTGTGTTTAGACAAACTCTACGTAGTGCAGTGTAAATCACATGACATGCTAACCCATCCCTCCTCTCTGGGTCCGGGAAGTTAGCTTCAAATGAGTGATGCAATGTCACAACAAATTAACCAAGCAACATAAACTTAGGAAAGAAAATGAAACCATTGACAAACATAACTTTAACAAAATGGTTGTTTCACTAATAAATCAGAGAGGCTAACACAAAACAGCAAAACAAGTCCGAAGACAACCGAGAGAAACACAAGCCTCTTTCCTCTTAACAGATTGATGTGATGAAAAACCAATCACAAAACCTAAGTAGAGAATGAATGAAGAGGAAAGAAAACACAAGCAAAATACGCCGCAGAACGTAACAGCTGTATATAAACAGTATACACTGATGAGCCAAAACATGACCCCTCACAGGTGAAGCGAATAACGTTGGTAATCTCCTAACAAGGCCACATGTCAAGGTCTGGGTAGATTAGATGGTAAGCGAACAATCAGTTTTCGTAGTCAATGTGTTGAATGCAGGAGAAATGGGCAGGAGTAAAAACCTGGGCTGCATTTCCCAAAAGCATCGTAAGCCTGGGTGCTCCCAGTCAGCAGTGGTGAGTACCTAGCGACAGAGATCCGCGGAGGAACAAACCACAAACCGGTGACGTGTTGGGTGCCCAAGGCTCATTGATGCACGAGGGCAACGAAGGCTACCCCGTCTGGTCCGAACTGACAGAAGGTCTACTGTGGCACAAGTCACAGAAAATTTAAATGGTGGTTACGAGAGGAATGTGTCATAACACAGTGCATCGCACTGTGTATGTGGCTGGTAGCCGCAGACTGGTCAGAGTGCCCTGTCCACCTACGAAAATTAAAAATGGGCACGCGAGTGTCGGAACTGGACCTTGGTGCAGTGGAGGAAGGTTGCCTGGTCCGATGAGTCCGGTTTTCTTTTACATCACGTGGACGGCTGTGTACGTGTGTACCATTTACCTGGTGAAGTGTTGGCACCTGGATGCACTGTGGGAAGATTACAAGCCGTTGGAGGGAGTGTGATGCACTGGGAAATGTTCTGCTGGGAAACCCTGGGTCTGACCATTCATGTGGATGGCAATTTGACATGTGCCACCTACCTAAACATCATTGCAGACCAGGTACACCCCTTAATAGCAATGGTATTCCCTGTTGGCAGTGGCCTATTTCAGCAGGATAATGCGCTCTGCCACACTGCACACATTGTTCGGGAATGGTTTGAGGAACATGATGAAGAGTTCAAGGTGTTTGGCCTCCAAATTTGCCAGATCTCAATCTGGTTTAGCATCTGTGGGATGTGCTGGATCAACAAGTCTGATCCATTGGCACTGTTTTGGTGGCACACGGAGGACCAACAGCATATTAGGCAGGTGGTCATAATGTTTTGGCTCATCGGTGTATATTAATCTTATATGGAGTCTATAGACCATGCCTTGAAAGAACCATCAATTAATTCATTTAACTCATGTATTGATTTAAGAAAGGGGTTATGAAACTTTATATTAATGCACCAGCTTAGCGAGAATCTGTTGTTTTATAATCTGGACGTGTCTCCTCTTGCTTCCTAGGTTTTGGCTGTGCAGTGTGTTGAGGCTCCCTTAGGAACTCTGATTAAGTGTTTTATTTACCCTAGTGGCTGTTTTTTTTCATTCTTCGGCGGCAACAAGCAGTGGTGTGCTGCTGTGGCATTCTGTTCCCATAGCGTTAGCTACTGACATAGCATTGAAGTGACTATTGAAAGGGAATGTTTGGGTTATGTATCCCGTGTTCTCTTCCTGAATAAGGGAACATAGCTCTATCACATTACTTTTTTCTTACTGCTAAGGGTATTGTTCTCTTTACTTCAGTTAAAAATGTAACTATAATAGTGATGAGCTCTTTTTATTTGTGTTCTAAGTTGTGTGCCCAAGTAGTTAAGCGTTATTTCCCAATTAATTGCTGTGAATCTATAAGGGCTTCGTAATCATTACTCTTGACAAAGTTTCCACCTGCTGACACAGTGTCTCATTCCCTTATTTAGGGAACTGAAATTATAAACAGTGGCAAGAAAAAGTATGTTAACCCTTTGGAATTACATGCATTTATAAGTTTGTCTAAAAATCTGTTAGTTAAAATAATGAACAAACACAATCTGTTTTAACTAATAACACAAATTATTGTATTGTTCTTGTACATACTGAATACTTCATTCAAACATTGACAGTGAAGGTTGGAAAAAGTATGTGAACCCCTAGGCTAATGACGTCAACAAAAGTTAATTAGAGTCAGGAGTTGGCAAACCTTGCATCCAATTAATGAAATGAGATTGGTGGTGTGAGTTAGAGCTACTTTGATTCTAAAAACACTCAAACATTTTGAGTTTGCTGTTCACAAGAAGCATACGCTGACTTGGACCATGCCTCGCAAAAAAGAGATCCAGGGATGTGATTCTTCTGGATTAATCTGGAATTCATTTTTTTCCGACCTAAAATGTGACCCCACGTGAATTATGTAAATCTGTAAATAATAATAATAAAAAAAGGGGAGGGGGAGGAGGTTGTTTTTAATATCTCATCAGGGCTTAATATCCTAACCTGTGCATTCTCTAAGCACTTTTCACCCAAGTAAGTGTCATTCAGCCTTCCCTTGGATAGCACCACTGCTGTTTCAGCGCTTGCATGCTGCTTTCCCCTTTGACTCGCGGCGTGCACAGAAAAACATTCTGTCGTACTAGCGAAGTATCAATGAGAATCACTTCAGTGGTGGAGCGGGAAGCAGGTTTCCGAAATGTTGGCTTGCAAGTTGCTACTGTATCAGTATGGATGTTTTCACACTCGAGTCCTCTTAAACCTGTGCGTGCCTGCAACCTCTGTTCCAGCCGAGCTGGCTTTTTTTTTTAGGTGCATGAATTAATTGCCTCAGGTGAGCCAAGTCCCGTCTTTCACTGGACCACGTTGACATTTTTATTTCACTCAACAAAAATGTATGGTCTGAGACTCTAAGTAGTAAATGGCCTTTGTAAGCTATGTACAGTATGCACATTTATTTACTCTGTCAGTTCAATAATAGACTACTTTTCAAAGAAGTGCCTGCTGTTAAATTGGTTAAATATATTGGTTAAAAGTTATTCTGTGAGTGGATGCCATATTTTAGGATAATATATTAGGTTTGTTTCTCATAGGCCAATTTTTCTATACTAGCTTTTTTTATTATTATCTTTTTTACATTGTAACCGTTATAATTTTCTTATTCAAACAGCTGTAATTTTTTGTAGATCATAATGCATGTCGCAAAATAAGCACACATTTTCAGCACATTTTTTAGACTTGGCTTACCTGTTAATTATTTTCAACAATGTGCTGACTGTTATACAGTTGTGCTCAAAAGTTTGCATACCCTGGCAGAAATTGTGAAATTTTGGCATTGATTTTGAAAATATGACTGATCTTGCAAAAAAACTCTTCTATTTAAGGATAGTGATCATATGAAGCCATTTATTATCACATAGTTGTTTGGCTTCTTTTTAAATCATAATGATAACAGAAATCACCCAAATGGCCCTGATCAAAAGTTTACATACCCTTGAATGTTTGGCCTTGTTACAGACACACAAGGTGACACACACAGGTGTAAATGGCAATTAAAGGTTAATTTCCCACACCTGTGGCTTTTTAAATTGCAATTAGCATCTGTGTATAAATAGTCAATGAGTTTGTTAGCTCTCACGTGGATGCACTGAGCAGGCTAGATACTGAGCCATGGGGAGCAGAAAAGAACTGTCAAAAAACCTGTGTAACAAGGTAATGGAACTTTATAAAGATGGAAAAGGATATAAAAATATATCCAAAGCCTTGAAAATGCCAGTCAGTACTGTTCAATCGCTTATTAAGAAGTGGAAAATTCAGGGATCTCTTGATACCAAGCCAAGGTCAGGTAGACCAAGAAAGATTTCAGCCACAACTGCCAGAAGAATTGTTCGGGATACAAAGAAAAACCCACAGGTAACCTCAGGAGAAATACAGGCTGCTCTAGAAAAAGACGGTGTGGTTGTTTCAAAAATATATTTTTATATCCTTTTCCATCTTTATAAAGTTGCATTACCTTGTTATGCAGGTCTTTTGACAGTTCTTTTCTGCTCCCCATGGCTCAGTATCTAGCCTGCTCAGTGCATCCATGTGAGAGCTAACAAACTCATTGACTATTTATACACAGACACTAATTGCAATTTAAATAGCCACAGGTGTGGGAAATTAACCTTTAATTGCCATTTAAACCTGTGTGTGTCACCTTGTGTGTCTGTAACAAGGCCAAACATTCAAGGGTATGTAAACTTTTGATCAGGGCCATTTGGGTGATTTCTGTAACCATTATGATTTTAAAAGGAGCCAAACAACTATGTGATAATAAATGGCTTCATATGATCACTATCCTTAAATAAAAGACTTTAAAAAGTTTTTTTGCATGATCAGTCATATTTTCAAAATCAATGCCAAAATTTCACAATTTCTGCCAGGGTATGCAAACTTTTGAGCACAACTGTAATATGCTCGGTAACTTTTACTTGGTGATTTTCATTTACCAGGCTATTAAGGTTTCTCTTATTGGTCCTCCACTGCCTATTCAATTGTTTTCAACAAACATGCCTATATTGTTTAACGCTGATTTCGTGATTGCCTGTCATTCATTTTAATATTCAATGAAGGCAATATGTCACAAATGTATGCCCTTTATCAGTGGCATTTGTTATTGGATTTAGCTATTGGAATAGATGAAATATTTCAAATGGGTCACACACGTTTTATTTTATATTATTTTTTTGATAGTTTCTTTTTAGACTAGCCGACTACCAAATTTCCATTTAAAC
The DNA here is from genome assembly GCF_019703515.2 of Myxocyprinus asiaticus. Classification (NCBI taxonomy): domain Eukaryota; kingdom Metazoa; phylum Chordata; class Actinopteri; order Cypriniformes; family Catostomidae; genus Myxocyprinus; species Myxocyprinus asiaticus. Next base: position 31,096,797 of record NC_059389.1, read on the forward strand.
TTTAGTGAAATGAGTTGTTGCGCACATCCCTAATACAAAAATAATCTGCGTTGTTCGCTTAAGTCAGCTCTGTGTGAGTGAGTGGCGCCCTCTAGTGGGTGTGTTAGACATACAGGTATGCAGCAAAATTAGATGGTCCAATGTTTACCATATTAAAATTAAAACTGCAAAGCTTGTCTAAGAGATCCCTTCCCAAAAGCTGGCTAGAAATGTAGCAAACTTGAAACAATTCATGGAACAAAACAGATCAAAGCAATCTATCTGAGGCCATGCAGGTGTCAGAAGACAGAATACCAAAAAAGGCATATTAAAGCTTTAATGAAGCTTGCAGCAAAGACTAAAGGAGCTTAAGTTCCCAATTTCATAACTTCTGCATATATTTGGGGTTTTTTTTGCTGACCAATAGCTATGTGTTTCTCAAGAATTAATTTAAGAAAATAGGAAAGAAACTAAACATTTTGTCTGCTATCTTTATTAGTCAGGCGCTTTTCTAGAAACTGGAAAAGGTATCAATGTGTCTTTAAAAAAAAAATTATGGGGTGTCTTTGCCTGGTACTTTTTCCTGCTTTTTTGTCCTTTGCCAATCACATTCCTGGAGATCTTAGAAGATCTACGATCAAGAATTGTTGCTTTGCATAAAGCTGGAAAGGGTTACAGAGTTATCTCAAAGAGCTAAGATATTCAACTGTCCACAGCTAGACAAATTGTCTATAATTGGAGACTATTTATTACTGTGGCTACTCTCCCTAGAAGTGGCCATCCAGCCAATATGACTCAAAGGGCACACAGCAGAATGCTCAATAGCTGCGTTTCCACTAACAGGCCAAATGAGGGCGTTCTTGTGCATGCCAGGGCCAGTTGCATTCCCAACTGTCACTTCCAGGGGTTTCTCACGGCCAATAGCCTTTGGCCTACCGATTACCTGTGGGCCAAACAAGGCCAACCGGGGATTGAGGTGGGTTCAATGTCAAAGGCAGAGTTTCGCAGAACTTGTCAAGATATGTATCCAGTGCACAACGATACAGGTTCAGGAAAAAAAAAAAAACATGCAGGCACAGTACAAATCTGTTAAAATGCACAATGGACAAAGCGGTTCCCAAAGAAATTACTTTCCATGGTTCGGTTAACTTTCATAGACGGTGTGCTGGGACATCGTCCCACTGTTAGTGCAGAGACCATTCGGGTCATCATGGCAGTTACAGTCGGTGAGATGTTATTGCTAATTTATCCTGCTAGCTAATGTTTACATTCAATATAAACTTGATATTCTAGATAACTAGATAACATGATTCCTCAGCTTGAGCTTCCCTCTTGCTTTTGAAATGGCCAGGGTGTGTGACATTGGCACCAGGACGGCATGTTAAGGGCGAGCTTTAGGGCAACGCTGCGGGGCTATTGGCCCGATGGTGGGAACGCAGATCGATTTCGGTCTTGTGGCTCGAGGTCTGAGGCTTTTGGCCCCGGCTGGCCAGTTGATAGGCCTGGCTTGCACTGGCCTGAGTGGCTAATGAGATAAAAATAGTGGAAAAGTGGCCAATGAGGTAAAAAAGCACCTTAGAGCGACTGCTTAAGATGTGACTGAATCATTGGTTAACATCTCTGTTCATGAGTCTACTATACCGAAAACATTAAACATGCATGTGTCCATCGGAGGACACCAGTGAAGGAAGCCACTGCTTTCTGACACAAACATTGCTGCACGCCTGAATTTTGCCAAAGACAACCTTGACACTCAAAATGTTTTGTGGACTGATGAAACTAAGGTTGAATTGTTTAGGAAGAACTACAACTACGTATGGTGTAAAAAGGGCACTGCATACTAGGGCTGGGCCATAGGACGATGTAATCGGATTTCAAAGATGTCTTACAAAGATCCCGATGCCGATTGCCAACAGACGATGACCGACATTATCGGTAAATGGCAAAACCATGGATCTGGGAATTTTTCCTTTTTATCCCCTTTTCTCCCAATTTGGAATGCCCAATTCCCACTACTTAGTAGGTCCTCATGGTGGCGCAGTTACTCACCTCAATCTGGGTGGCGTAGGACAAGTTTCAGTTGCCTCCGCTTCCGAGACAGTCAATCCGTGCATTTTATTGCTTTTTTCGTTTAAAGTGCAATTTGAATTTAGAAATGTCTTTTTACGTTTTTCATGTTTCAATAAATGAATTACATTTTTAAGGCCAAATCAATAACGCAGAAAAATTCACAGACCCTCGGCAGAGGGGTTGACGATGTAATCGGATGTCACAATATTTTTTAAGGCGATTTATGTCTCAAATATTTTTTACAAATCTACTGCATACCAACATGAAAACATCATCCCATCGGTGAAGTACAGTGGAAGGAGCATCATGATTTGGGGCTGCTTTGCTGCTTCGGGCCTGAACCACTTGCCATCATCGACGGAAAGATTAATTCCCAAGTTGATCAAGATGTCCTACAGGATAGTGTCAGGGTGGCTGTGCACCAGCTGAAGCTCAGTAGAAGTTGGGTGATGCAGCAGGACAATGACCCTAAACATCGAAGTAAATCCACTGCAGAATGGCTTCAAAAAAGAAAATCCACCTTTTGGAGTGGCCCAGTCAGAGCCTAGACCTCAGTAGAGGTCTCAATACACTCAATAGAGATGCTGTGGAAGGACCTCAAGAGAGCAGTTCACACCAGACATCCAAAGAATATGGCTGAGCTAAAGCAGTTCCGTAAGGAAGAATGGTACAAAATTCCTTCTGAACGTTGTGCAGGTCTAATCCGCAGCTACTGGAAATTTTTGGTTTAGGTTGTTGCTGCCAAAGGAGGATCGATCAGTTATTAAATTCAAGGGTTCACTTACTTTTTCCACAGCACTGTGAATGTTCAGTTAATACATGAAAGATTATAATTGTTTGTGTGTTGTTAGCTTAAGCACATTGTGTTTGTCTATACTTGTGACTTTAATGAAGATGAGATCACATTTTATGACCAATTAATGTATAAAAACAGCTAATTCCAAAGGGTTCACATACTTTTTCTTGCCACTGTACGTAACTTATAATTTGTGTGTCATTTAACGGGAAGATTTACTTAACCAATAATTGAAATGTACATGAAATCATTGCACAGGCAGTTAAGGCGCACCTTTAAATCAAGGAGGGGCATATAATGGAATATAAGATTCTTATTGAATGAAGGTTGACAAAGTCAGTGAGTGTGTATGAATACTTTACAATTAGATCCAAATATCTACTCCAAATAGTTATGAATATAATCATAATATAGTGTAATTAGACAAGAAAACAACAACAGTTAACTTGCTTTGTTCAAATATGTGAGAAATATCAGGGTTAAGTATGTGTTTTTATGTGAACACAGCCCGTGCTGGAGGTGATGTATCATCTACACACTCACAACATCCTCACACTGGAGTACATGCTGGAAAGGTACGTACACAAACCTGTGTGTAAAAACACAAATCAATGTTTTGCTAATTCTATTTGACATCAATTCAAGTAAAAGCATTACAAATATTATTAAATATAGAAATATTTAATTACAGTTTGTTTTTTAGAAATATTTTAACTAAATGTAGAAAACACTTATTCTAAGTTTGAAGACTGCAGCCCGTTCCACAAAAGTTGGTATGGGACAATGTAAGACCGGGTAGGTTAAGGAATGTTCAAAAAACACCTGTATGGGACATTCCACAGTTAAAAAGTTTCATTGTATCAGGTGATACTGTCATGATGGGGTATAAAATGAGCCTTCACGACAGGCTTGGTTGTTTACAAGCAAGGATGGTTCGAGGTTCATCAACTTTCAAAAGATATTCAAAGTTTTTCAATGTATGAATTGCAAGGAATTTAGAAATTTTACTATCTACAATCAATAATATTATTAAAAAACTGAATCAGAGATTACGAAATCTCTGTGTTTAAAAGACAAGGCCGAAAATCAATATTGAATTTATGCGTTCTTAGAGCCCTTAGAGCCTTAAAAGCTGTTATATTTTTGCTCTGAATATAATCACATGGGCTCAGGAATACTTCGGAAAACTGTTGTCGATAAACGTGGTTTGTCTCAAGTTGGAGAAGTGTGTTTTGGTCTGATAAGCCCACCTTTCAAATTGTTTTTGGATATAATTTATGTTATGTCCTCAGTGGCAAAAATACTTTTTTCCCAGGGTTTTTCCTGGGTCTAAAATGGTCTTTGGTGGTGACTGACGTATACGATCATCCACATGCTTGAAGTTGGTCTATTACATAATTGCATTTAAATAATATACAACAATTATTTAATTGCATATATTATGTTTACATTGGATACAAGTTATTTTTCACCATCTAAGTATATGAAACCTTTTGAATTCAACAGAGTTTTTTCATTTAGATGCTATGTAAAAACAAACAAAAGTTAATTTAACAACTTGTTTCTATAATTTATGTTTTTTAGAAGGACTAGCTACATTGACCTAACTACAGAAACAAGCTGTCATCCATGGTCTTACCTATGCTTATGTTCTAAAATATGTTCTGTTCAAATAATGTTTGATACAAGGAAATAAACTGGCCTTGTTTACCTTCAGATATTCCTAAAGATTACAACATAAAGAACTGTTGAGCAAACTTCAAGGCAACATGATGCAGTAAGTTTTGAGTTCACTCAACAACTGCCTTAATAATTGACCTCAGTAGCATTGCTTTGTTTAGTCAATGTGAATTAGTTTGTTCACTAAATGGAAAATTCCTGTTGAGAAAACAACTTATTTCTTGTTCAGCCAACTGTCAATTCACAATACGAGAACTTTCATTTTGTCATATTTTGAATTACTTTACATTAAGTTTACTGTAATCTTTGCCTCTGAAAAGAGGTGTGTCTTACAAGGCATGATGAACAGTTGATTGATAGACACACAATAGACCTCAACCCTTTACACACAAACTTCAATAACGGTGACAGTTAGCAAACCTAGTTAAAAGAAGACGAAGTTTAAAGATGAGTTCTTAACATCACCACACAACAATTAATTAACAGTGGCAACAAAAAACAACAGTAACAGCATAAAATCAGTAAACAGCTCAAATAAGCCTATAGCACTAACCCAATAATTTATTCATTTTGCAATGCATGCTGCAAACTTGCAAATCAGAAACATTGTTTAATATGAAATTGTTCGTTCAGACAACTTTGGTTAATCGGGACAACATTTGGTCTAACGTGTTTTTACGCAAGATGAATATCATTAATTTTGTTTTGGGGGCCCGAAATTTCACTTGGGTGGCTGCCAAAAAAATTTCAGTGCAGGAAAAACCCTGCAACTGTTACCAAAGCAAAATGTAAAAGCCAGTGTCTGTCATGGTATGGGGCTGTGTTATTAGTGTCCATAGCATGGTTAAAACTTGCACATCTGTGAAAGCACCATTAGTGCTGAAGTGTACATGAAAACTTTGGACCAACATATGCCATCTAGACTAAATCATTTTCAGGGACAAGCTTGCTTATTTGATCAAGACAACAGCAAGCCAAATTCTGCATGTATAACAACAGAGTGGCTTCATAGTTGAAGAGTGCAGGTGGTAGACTGGCCTGACTGCAGTCCAGATCTGTCTTCCATTAAAAACATGTGGCACATTATAAAGCACAATAAATGACAGAAGAGACCCCAGACTGTGGAGCAGCTGAAATCTTGTATCAAACAAAGTTTGGAAAAATTTCCACTTTCAAAACTGAAACACTGTGGTTATGTAACACTGTCGTAAACATGCCCCTATCCCAACTTTTTTGGAATGTGTTTCAGGCAACTAATTATATTTAAATATACTCATATATATGTATACTCTAAAACAGGGATGGGCAACTGGTGGCCTACGGGCCGTATACAGCCCTGTGTATCGTTGAATACGGCCCGTCAGACGAGACTGAGGATTGATTTTATTTCTTTGAAAAAGGGATTATGTAAAGATTGCATTCAGTTTATGATGTTATTACAACTATTGACCAGAAGAGGTCGCTTGTTCTTAGCAGACCTGCTGATCACTCTAGGATTCTAGCATTCAACATCTTACAGTTGCTCATCATTTATAAGGTCAATTGAGTTACATTTTACCTCAGCTTGTCAGCCACATAGTGCGCGCTATTGTTAATGTACGCAGGTGAAACCCATGTCTTTTGTTTGCCTGGATACGAAATCTGTCATTAAAGATTTCAATTTGATTTGCAAATACACCATTGATCAAGTGATCAAAGAGGCGTACAGTATGAGAGATACATACACCAGAGCTGCTCTCCTCACAGATGTAAAGGGTAAATAAAATACAAGGGTAAAAGGCATCAAAAGTTTTTACGAAATCCGTGACAGTGCGGGAATCACCAAAGACATCTAATGCTGTTTCGCCTGTGCTTGCGAAAAGCGAAAAAGTTGTTATAAGAGGGAGAAACTTCGAACAGATGCCTGACTGATTGTTGAAAAGTCTTGCAAATAGAGAGAATGTTCTCTGACGCACGGGACTGTTGAAAATGTTCTTGTAAATGTAAGTCTGAAGTATATTGCTTGTCAATTGAACATGAATTTGTACATGTGAACGGCATGTTTTAGTAAAAACGCAAGTTACAAAATAATTATATTTTTATAAATATTGTTAAATAAAAATGTTAATATAGATAACAAAATCTTTAAAAGAACATTGCATTAGTTGTGCATAGATTACCCACAATAATGAGGAAATTAAGTAAAGGAACATTGTTAGAGTGTGGATTTGTAATCCTGGCCCTCGCCCCCTTCAAAGTTGCCCATCTCTGCTCTAAAAGGTCATGAAACACTACAACACATTTGTAGTGATGTTAACAGATGTTTATGTCTTGCACACAAGGGAAGAGAATTTCAACATTTGTTATTTTTAATTTAAAGAGGAAACGGGTTAATTTAGGGATTTTTCTGGCTATTTTCATCTTTCGGGTTTGAAATGAACATTGAGTCAAAGTCACAGGAAGTGACGTACAAGATTTAAGCTTTCCATTGAATTTCAGTGCCTCTAAGTCACGGGTGTTCTTGATATTATTCATGAGAAGGTGTGGCCTTTGACGAGTGACCACCGCAGGCACTTATATTTGTGAATCAACGTCTTGAAATAAGTCTCAAAAGTTATAAAGTGTCAAACATTTGTGCATTAAATTACAGATATAAAATGACCAGTGTGATTCTGTGTACTGTATTGTGAGCTTACAAAACAGTGTATAATTGATTTGTGCATTCTGTTACGAGTAATTGTGAGAATCGTTGACTCTGTTACCTGTATTAGTGAAATAATAATGAGTGACTAAATCAGACAGTTGTCTTTTTCCCTCAGACGGTGGCGTTCAACATTTTTAGTTGGACTTTAACTTTGCCAGCTATTCAAATCTTACAATTTGTCATAGTTTATTCTGATATTTAGAGAGCCAGAATGGGCAACTGACAGATGACAGATTGCTTACACGCCTCATTCTCCCCTGCCCCACCCACTAGGGCTCTTGTTCTCACATCTGTCCATGCCTAGTTGAGTTGCATTTTTTAAATGAGAGGCAGACTTGAGCTGAAAGAGGAACCTTTAAAAATGTTAAATGTATACTTAAAAAAGAAATCAGTTAAAACATTAATGATCATTGTACTGTTTTCAATTGTATACGGGTAAAAAAGGAAATCCAAATGATTGATTTCTGTCTTTTTTTTTATTTATTTTTTTTACATTTTACACTGTGTCCACTCTTTTGGAATTGAGGTTTGTACAACAGCTACAGATACATTACTCACTCATGATATACAAAAACAGTTACAAAGTTATTATTCAAAAACTGGAATGTGGCACATATGATCACTATATTTATGTCATTGTATTTGTGATGTCATGTTCAGGGATGTGGCCGTGAGCTCATGGATCAGTGAGCAGTTAAAAGCTTTATGTTTCAAGATGATAACAACACCAGAAGACCACCAGATACGACAACAGATTCTGTCCAGTAAGTAACTGACTGTCTCGGCTGATTTTCATGAGCTCTGGATGTGTACACAACAGCACAAAAAAAACAAAGTTTATGGACACATACTCTTACAATAAACAGCTTTCTGGTGTCCAAGGAAACGAGCTCAATGTCACAAAGAAATCCAGTTATTTTTTCCCACTCATGGCAATAATGACAATTAAATCCATGTATTTAATATCATGGACTGATACAAGGAAGACCATTAAAAATGGAAAACATACTTTTTTCCTTTGCTGTATATTCTTAAAGCACATCATTGGTGCGTTGTAGGGTAAAGATTTGCTTATATTAGCCAAAAGCCAGTTTTTACATTTGTAGAGATGTGCAATATTTAAAAAAAAAAAAAAAAAATATATATATATATATATATATATATATATATAGATATATATATATATATATATATATATATAGATATATGTATATTAAAAGTTCTTAGAGCCTGAATGTTATGGTAGCTATGTGTGTTTTCTAAGTTTAATTACTTAGCAAAATTATATAATTATATATCAGGGGTCTTCAGACTTTTTCAGGACTAGGACCCCTTGATGGGTAGAGAGACAGAGCTGGGATCCACTGTTACATATTGTGTTCAATTTAGTGTTACGTTTTATGTCTATAATAACATGAATTAATATATATACTTTATGATGTTTACATTGCAAAGCTATTAAAATAATTGAATGACTATTTTTATTGAACATTAATGATTATTTGTATGCTGTATATTAATTGTATAAAGTCTAAAAGCCTAATTTAAAATAATCATTTTCAGTTTTGGCCAAGATTTTTTTTTTTTTTTTTTTGGTGCATCACTACAGTTAGCCGTTCCGTTTAAGGGCGAGTCCTGATCACCCTGTCAGGGTTTCTATTGCAGCACAACCATCTGGATGTACCCCTTTCATCCCTCACTTAAAACATTAATATTTAGCCTTATGCTGCAACAATGTTGTTTACATTGTTTGTTGTGTGTCAGCTGCAGTGTTTTATGGAATTTATATTGTTGTTTCAGATGTAGTCTGTGTTGATATTGTTGTGTCAGCTCTAGTGTGTGTTGCTGGGGAATACAGCTTAACCCAGTAACTAGTTTACTGAAGACAAAGTTTTTTCCATTTTACATAACTCCAATGGAAAAAATAAGCAAGACAGGTTAAAGATGAGTTCAAGGAGTGAACTAAATGAAAAAAACAAAATGGTAGAAATATTAGGCACATGGAAAATATACTTTTGCTAAAAAGATACTTTATCCTATATCTTTCTGAAATGACTAAATTAAACATGAGCATATAAAAGGTACAACACCAGTGCATATCTATTCTCTGGATAAAGTCGGGCTAAATGAGTAAATACTGTTACTGCATTCCTGACATCGCTTGTGAAATTCATAAATGATTCATTATTGAATATGTTGAAAAATGATTTTTAGTGTCAGCTGTAGTTTGTCATGATATTGATATATTCATGTTGTTGTGTTGCAGCTGTTGCATGTGTTCTGGTGCGGAGAGGTTTTGAAGACTCTGATCATAAACTCACCAATACCTGCTGCTCTATTCTCGATACCATGATTTCATGCAAGTCACCATTCATTAATTTCTACATGAGCAATATTTCATGCATAACAGGAAATTTACGTAGTGTCAGTATATAAATGGGTAGTTGATATGACATGCCAAACAGTGTCCTGTGGTGTGCTATACTACATTTAAAATGATTTTAAACAGCATTTTCCTAAATGTATTATATTAATTGTACATGCACTTTTTGACTGAATTAGAGACTACATTAAATATTGTGTAATGATTAGTCTTAGGTGTGTTGGAGTTGGAACCCAAGTGTGGAGTTTAATAGTATTTACATGTGCAATACAGGACAAGCCATGATGAGAATAATCCAAATAACCAATGACAAAAATAATAAAAAAACAAAGCAAGGCACTGAAGGCAGATAGCACACCAAAAAATGTAACAATGCAAGTTAGAAGAAAGGTGGAGAGGAAACTGGAGGAACGACCGGGACAGGACTCTCGGACTGTAGGGTTCAGACAGTGGAACAGACCTGAGCAGTAATCAAGACAAAGCTTTTGGCCAAAGCCTCTGCCACAGTATCAGCCATGACAGGACTCTCAGGGATGGCTTGAGGACTGGAGGAATGGCTGGGACAGGACTGAAGACAGGAGAGATGGCTGGAAGAAGACTCAGTACTGGACAGGCCATTGGGACAGGATCCAGGACTAAGGGATGGCTGGAACAGGATTTGGGATAGGACATGAGACCCCACCATATAGGAAGGTCTACTCCGTCTCTTAATTACTGTAATTCTGACACGATGTGTACTTGGCATAATATAAAGGAATATAATTTACTTGCACAGCTTCTTGCTGGTGTACAATTCGCAGCAGAGTGATGAAGAGCTCAAGCTCAAATACTCAATGGGTATGCTTTTTTTCTTGTTTTTTAGAAAAAGGTGGTGTGATAATCACACTGGGCACCAATTGAAATGAAGTGGGTCTCACACAAGACACCAAAGTATGTGGTGACTTTTGGTGACGTGTATGTGTGTGTGGGTATGAATATCAGATATCCCCTCCCTCCATCCTTGAGGCACCAGCAAATGGACCTTTTTCTAAATTAGAAATATGTAAATTGTAGTTGGTCATATTATTAATTTGTAGGACTTGTGAGATTTGGCCTAACCTTTAGAGCCCTTACTGTATTATCAACACAAGGAAGTTTATTTACAAAATAATCAGTTTTATTTACAAAAAGATACACAAGAAAAAATAACAACTACTAAATGGTTCTAATATGCTAATGGATAATATCAATTAATACATAAAGTGCATAGGATGGAAAGATGAAAGTGGTTGATTTGGATGTAGCAATGGTAAAATATGACTATTACCTTTTGGAAAGATAAACTGCTGTTTCTCTGTTAATTAACAAGATGAAGACCTTATTTCAAATTTACCAAATAACTCAAAGGTTATTTGCTAGATATTTGAGACATCAGTCATCCAGTCTAAAACAGCGTTTCTCAAACTGGGGTCCACGGACACCAAGGGGTCCTTTTCAAATAGCCAGGGGGTCTGTGGAAAATCCCTGAATTGTGAACATTGTGTTGCAGTGTTAGAATTAAAAATGAATAATAAAAAAAAGCAATAAAAAAAACTACTCAATCTAAAGCTATTGATTAGTATAAAAATACAACATAACAGAGGTTTAGAACAATTTATTCAAACAGCCTATATAAAAAAAAAAAGTTGTATATTCTGGGATAAATATTGGGGAAATCCGCTTATTCCCATGGTAACAGCCGCAGCGACTTCTCTGGTGAATGAATCTTGCTTCAAGATGAATTGGGGGAAATTACCTTTTACACGCATTACCTACAGGAGTTCCTGCTGATGACATTGGACAATATCCATCATAAATTGAGACACAGATCTGTTACTTCATCTAGTACAAAAAGAGAAGGGGTTTAACAATGTGCATTTCAAGTTATATAAACCATTTTGAATATTCACAAGCCACAGCTTTCTGACTGTATATACTTGTAATTATTTTGTTTAATCTTGCTAGATAAAGTATGCTACTGTCATATTATAAGTTAGTATAATATGACGATTGACGATCCAACTTCATGTCAAATGCAATCATATATTTCCTAAAGCAGTGACCCTTACTTTAAACATACCATCTGTCTAATAGTGATGGTCAATATTAGTTCATTTCATTGCATTTATACAGTATATAATTTTCCACTTAAGTATAACTGTAATTTATGTAATGTAACGCTTCTCACTTTTCCTTAACTTTGTTTTCAATTGAATTGGGGTGCCAGACAGTGACCAGCGGTCGACTGTGTGACTGGAAGCTTCTTTCTGTCAGTCAAGTCATTATTTCAGTTACATATGAAAAGTTAAAAACGCACAAAGGGAGTATATGGAAAATTATCACATAAACCACTACCCTTGGAAAAAGTATCACTCTTCACAATAAAAGGAAGGAATAAAGTTCAAAACACTCAGTATTTGCAGTCTTTTTCAATTATATTGTCATCAATTTAAAATACAAAGCAATAATTGTCCCACAAGCATAAGAGTTAAAACGCTCAATAAACAACACATTCCAAAAAATCAAACACAGAGGATCCACCAGAGAATAACAAAGTTCAATAATGGAGTCAAAAAGCAGTCAAAGCAGTTTAGTCAACTTTAGTTGGTGATTTACTTATTACACTGTCGATGCTAGTTCCAGACCAAACTTCTAATTGACTCTTAAAGCTGGACACTGTATTTGTCCATAATACAGGTGTTTACAACTCTGCACTATCCAAATCCTTTACACTCGGGAAGCTCTATTTACACAACCGTAACTTCCTTGCATCAACAGGTTAGATATGTATCTTCCGCTATATTTGACGATGGGGTACTTTAACCAAAAAACAACAAAACACTGTTTTTGTTAGGGTCCAAAAGCATGAGTTAGCTAGCAGAGCTAACATGTGCTGCTTGTCTTTCACACTCTTACATCTGCCATCTTGATTTTCAACATATCCTGGTTTAAAGGTGAAAGTAGGGGCGGAGCTAAGATCGACTCCATCTTGTTCACTTACCACTATAGGATGTTTTTAATGGATGAAGGCAAATTGCATCTTCTCATTCGTTTTTTTATTTTTTATGATATTGACATGAAATAATGTGTTTTGTGATAGTGAATGACAGCGTCACACTGCACCCTCCCTGGAAAAGCCGGCCTAAAAGGGAAGGCGCATAAATACACATTAGTTTTCTTTGAGGTCATGCTCAGTGAATCAGAGAAATTCTTCCTCTTCACTGTCCTCCTAGAATATTTTTAGCACACAACGTCTTTGTTGTGCCTCAGTTTCCTGAGCCGAGGGAAAATAAGGCTTCAGTCTGGAGACGTGAACAACTCTTAAATGCTCTCCGCTTTCCTCTAGAACAATCTTGTAGTTAAGGGGTCCTAACTTCTCCACTATCCTAAAGGGTCCTTGCCATTTTGGAGCAAGTTTGGCAGTAAAAGATTACTCTGTCTTTGAGTAAGGGTGAGTGCATAACCAGACTCTGTTGTTCTCCTCATACACAACTTCTCTCCATCTCTTATCATAATTCCTTTTTTGTTGTTGCCGAGCTGTATTAAATCTTTCCTCAACATATTCCTGCATCTGACTTAATTCTGACATTTTCCCATAGCAAGGATCATCAGGAGAAACATCTCGTGGTTGTAGCAATACATCCTTGTGACTTCTGAGGGAGCGATGAAGATTTAGCTCAGCTGGTATTACTCATGTGGACACATGAACAGCGGAATTAAGTGCAAACCTTAACTCTGGTAGGAGCTTATCCCAGTCCTTGTGATTGTCACCGACATAAGAGGCCACCATAGTTTTAAGAGTTCGGTTGACCCTCTCAGTGAGATTTGTCTGAGGATGGTAAGCAGTTGTCATCAACTGTCCGATGTTCCACTTTTCCTGAAACATGGAAGAGACAAACTGCGATCCTCGATCGGACAAGATGTTATCAGGGACACCTCATCGAGTGAGCATTTCTCTGACGAATACTTTGGAAATTGTTTCAGCTGTAGTTTTTTGTAGACTGAAGAGCTCCACCCATCTGGAATAGTAGTCCACAAATACTAGCAGATACATATTCCCAGATGCACTCCTTGGAAATGGACCCATCATGTCTACACTTAGCATTTCCCAAGGTCATTGTACAAAAGTTTGTTGTAATGAACCAGGTAGTCGACGGCATTCAGGTTTATAACATTGGCAAGTGCTACAGTTTTGTACAAATGACTTGACATCTTGGTTTATATTCATCCAGAACGCAAGGTTTGCAGTCTTTTGAAGGTCTTAAAGCTGCCAAGATGTCCAGCTAAAAGGTCTTCATGGAAGAACTGAAGCAGCTGAGGACAAAGAACTATGGGTATGCATATTTCATACAAATTTTTGTGTGGAAACTGTACAACTTTATAGACTCTGTGTTCTAATATAGTGAATTTGGTTGTCGGATTGACCATGACTGCTCCTGATTTCACTATTTTCTCATACAGTTGTTGAATGTTGGGATCAGCCTGCTGTGCATTTCAGAGGTCATGATCTGTGATAGGCAGAGCTCCCTTTTAATCTGGTTTCTCCTCAGACTTCAGTGATACCATGGTGGAACAAGTTTGAATTGGAGTTTCAGGGTTGTCCACAGGTGCTCTGGACAAGGCATCTGAAACCATGTTATATTTACCTTTCCTGTACTCCACTGTAAATGTAAATTCTTGGAGAAGAAGTGTCCACCGAATTAGGCGAGTGTTGGGCTTCTGAGTGTTAAAGACCCATACCATGGAAGAATGATCAGTGACCACAGTAAAGAATTTTCTTTCAAGGTAATAGCTCCATTTTTGTAGAGCCCACATGACTGCCAAGCATTCTTGCTCTGTGGTGGTGTAATTTCTTTCAACAGGATTTAAGGTATGACTAGCAAAAGCCAAGACTTCCTCTGTGCCTAGTCCTGTTTGCTGCACCAGGACAGCTCCTAAGCTGACCTCACTGGCATCAGTGTAGACGATGAAGGGGGGGATTAAGATTAGGATGTCCCAGCACAAGTGGAGCTACCAGAAGTAGTTTAAGGGCTTGAAAGGAAGTTTGACATTGCAGACTCCACACACATTTAGCTCCTTTCCTTTTTAAAGCATTAAGTTGGAAAAAATGTGGGACGAACCGGTGGGACCATCCAGCCATCCCTAAGAACCTCTGAACCTCCTTGATGTTTTTTGGCACAGGGAATTCCTGATCAGCTTTGGTTTTGTCTGGGTCGGCCTCAATTCCTGAAGCAGTCGCAATGTGACCTAGGAACTTAAAAGAAGTACAGAAAAAGTGAGTTTTATTCATATTAACAGTCACACTGGCTTGTCTCAGTTTATCCAAAACAGCTTGGATGTCCTGGAAATGCTGTTCCCAAGATGGAGAGTAGATAATGATGTTGTCTAGATAAATTAAACAATTCTTGTCCTGCAAATCTCCAAGGACCCTTTCCATAAGCTGTTGGAAGGTGGCTGGGGCATTTTTGAGGCCAAAGGCCATGACCTTAAAATGAAATAATCCCTGACTACATATGAAAGAAGTTTTTTCTTGACTGTCTTCGTCTATTTGCACCTGCCAATAGCCACTTTTCAGATCCAAGGTGGAGAAAACTACAGTCCCACTTAGGGATTCTAAGATTTCCTGGACTGAAAGAAGTGGATAGGCATCTGACAGTGTGACTGAATTTAACTTTCGATAGTCTACACAGAAGTGATATCCTCCAGTTTTCTTTGGTATTAGCACTACTGGGGAAGCCGATGACGAAGAAGAAGGTTATATGACATTTTTAGCTAACATCTCATCAGTGAGTTGCTTAATCACCTTTTGTTCAGTGGGAGAGACACGGGAAGGTTTTTATTTTATGGGAGCATCTTGAGTGGCATAGATTTTGTGTGTCAAAACACTTGTTTGACCCAGTACATCAGTGCAGACATTAGCATTCTCTTTAAGTTGTATTGCAAGAAGTTTCTTTCCACTCTCATCTAAACAAGAGTGTTGACAGGCATTTGCAACAGGACTGGTTCTTCCTTCAAGGTATCAGGGGCCACAGGAGAGAAAAGAGCCAGAGGTGAAGTATGATTCCAATCATAGGTTGGAATGGGACTCTTCAAAAGAGAATATCTTTGTTCGGTTTGGAACCAGTAAATATTACTTCTAACATCCATTTGAAGACCACTGAAGATCATCTAAACCCAATACAACAGGAAAAGCAAGCATTTGTGGGGTGAGAAAGGCAACAGGTATGGGTATTGTCAGTGTCTGCAGAGTAATTTGAACTTCACCTCATCCTACTGGTTTACGGGCTCCACCATCAGCTAGATAGATTGGCCCATCCATCCAAGGTTTGAGTTCTTTGGAATAATGTTCAGCAGTTAACTACATTTTCTCATTCAGCAGGGTATAGGAGGATCCTGTATCCACCAGGGCTAGGCCTTTCCAGGAATCAGTGACTACAGGATCGCTCAACTGCTGAAGAAGAATTGGAGAGGAAGGATGAAGGGGGAAGTGCATGGACTCCATATGAGTGGCAGTGCTAGCAGTAGGATGGTGGCCTTTAGAAGAATTTGAACTTTGTTGGCTTTGGGAGAATTTGAAGCTTCTCCCAAAGACCCACTCTGAGGACAAGTGTCTGGAGAATGAGGACCCTTACACCGCCAACAGAAGGGAGTTTTAGAGGAATTTTGGGTAACTGAGCTGGTACTGGATTATTCAACTGAATAGGAGCAGGGGTAGTCATTCTGAGATTCCAATACGGTTATTTCCGTTGTTCATATTGTAACTGGCTTTCCCTGTCCTTTTCCAGCTGTTGCCCAAGACGGACTAAACCATCAATAGTTGTGACGCTGTTGCTCAGAAGCTGACTTGCCATCTGTGGATTGATGTTTTTCAAAATCAACTTAAAAATGTCCTCTTCCTAGATGTTCGGTTTCCAGTGTTTACACAGAGCACGATACATGTAAACAAAATCTCGTATACTTTCTCCTTCCTTCTGTATACCTGTTCTCACTCTCTCAGCCAGCTCATCCTCATAGTCCTCAGACAAAAAAGAAGAAAGGAATTTCCATTCAAACTCTTGCCAAGTAGTTGTTTCTAGCTGTGCAGCATCCCTCCAGTCTCTGGCAATTCCATGAATCACATTCCTGAGAGTGGCAAATAACTCCTCATCAGAAAGAGCATGAAGAGCCAGGAAATCATGACATTTTTCTTGAAAAAGCAGAAGATTATCACAATCTTCCATTCTTCCAAAACATGGAAACTGGATTTTAATGGCCGTTTTCCCTACATATCATCCTCTACCATCAACAGGGATGACGGTCTCATTCGTGGGATTAAGTTTGTGCTCAGACATTCCATTCTGAAGTGTTGAGCGATGTTGTTGTAATCAGGCACTCACCATCGTAGCTTCCACAGCAGTAGAAGCAGGTGGAAGAGGAGAATGATGATGAAGGTCTATCTTCGGAGAAGGAGAGGTAATAGTTTGCACAGAGATGTTTGCTTTAATTGAGCTGTTATGAGAAGGCTTAAGAGCTTCAGCATCCAAAGCTAATTGATGCAGTTGCTGAGTACATTGGTGGAGTTCTAGTAGAGGGATTTTAGAGCTTGCCTCTACAGTTCGGTTGTGTATTTCTCGAGTACAATGATCAGTAACATTTTGAATGAACTCCAAAGTAGCAGCCATTGATACCATGACAGCATTGAAATCTTTGAATACCTCAGAGTGATGATTTTTAAGGCGCCAGACAGGATCATGTCACTCTCTCCTCCGGCGGTCTGGATCACCCTTTAAATCACTCTGCTCTCACTGCAAACACAAAACAGCTGTTAGAGGTGATTTCCCGCAGGTGCCAACCCTTTCCACACTCGCTCTCTCTGCCTCATTCTCCACAGACGTAGCTTGGCCACGCCTCATCACCACATACCCCCATCACCTGACACCCAGGACCAGGCGACGGCGTGTCTGGTGACCGGCAAGCCACTTTCTCTCTCTCTCTCTTTCTCTGTCTCTCCCCCTCACTCTTTCCCTCTCCCCTCATCCTCCCCTCATCTCTCCCAGGGTCCAAAGAGGCGGGAAAGACCTGCTGGCAGAAGGATGGCCGGAAGGGCAACACCTCCCTTCCAGAAAGGGAGGGGAGTACGTCAAGACGGAGGTTTCCCTGGCCTGAATCAGGTGGTGGAGAAGTGTGACTAGAAGGAGGGCGTGGCCGGGCTGTGAGGATGCATGCCTGGCGCTGAATTGTCCTAATCAGCCGAGAGGGGGAAATGGATGAGCCAGAGACACCAGTTCGACAGAGAGAGGGAGAGACGCATGAAGCTGTGTGTGTTTTGTGTTCTGCTGGAAAGCAGTTTTGTTGTGTTTTGTTCATTTGTTTATTAAAAGTTTACGTTGACTGCTCAGCTGGTTCCCACTGCCTCTTTGCCCATCTGAAGAACCTCGTTACACTGAGTACCCTATTATACAGCTGGCTTTGACGTTCTTGAGCATGGAGCAAATTCTCCTGTGTTAATTGCCCCAATGTGTGGAGTTTTGCTCTCAGGTCAAGAATGTATTAAATTTAGTTTTTGCTGTTTGAAGGTCCCTCCTACCAATTTTCTCAAAGGACGTTGAGCACACCACGCGGTCGATGGCCATACAATAATTATAATGGGGAGAACCCCTTGGAGGCTTGTGGAACCTCTTGTACTGCAAATAATAGGGACTCGAGCCACTTGTCCCAATTTTGAGCATCTTTGTGCACGAATTTACGAATCATCTTCTTTAGGGTCTGATTAAATTGTTCGACCAAGCTGTCCATTTGGGGGTGGTAAACACTCTTCTGAATCGGTTTAATCCCCAATAATTTGTACAGTTCGCTTAACGTACATGACAAACGTTGTGCCCTGATCAGTGAGGATTTCTTTCGGAATCCCCACTCGTGAGATTATTCCGAAGAGTGCCTCCGCTATACTACGTGCTGAGATGTTGCGCAGAGGCACTGCTTCTGATACTGGTATTTAACCAACACAAAGCGATGCCTGTGTGACGTCCGCTCTAATGGCACAACGAGGTCCATGCCAATTCGTTCGTAGGGGCCCTACTTCAAGGGAAGGTGGCGCAATGACACTCTTGGGGTGGCCAGCGGATTCACCAGCTGACGTTCACGGCATGCGGCACACCATCTGCGAACATCCCCGTGAATAGACGTTTCAGTGTTTTTCCTGCCCTAAGTGACCCACCATCCGATTATAATGAGCCGTCTGGAATAACATTTCCCGACGGCTCTTCGGTACTAACAATTGGGTTGTATCTTCCTTTGTCCGAGGGTCCTGTATCACTCGATACAACTGATCCTTGATAATTGAAAAATATGGATATGTGAGTGCAATGTCTGGCTGGAGATGCTGACCATCAATCACTTTCACTTGATCAGAGGTATGCCTAAGGGTCTTGTCTCGCATCTGCTCCAGAGGGAAATCCCTTGCAGGGAATCCTCTAAGGGCTGGGGAAGCCGGCACTTCCCTCTCCCTTACGTTGTCCTGATGCAAAGCTGATGTAGACAGCCCCGGCTCCACCTCCCCAGCCAGTGCATCGCAAACCACACCCCGAGACACTTTTTTACAGGACCCATCCACACAGATTTCCCTCAAAGCAGTAAATGCCGGCAAATTCATACCAAGATTAGTGGATGGGTGAGGTGGGGACTAACCGCAGCCTCGACACTGCTATTGTCCCTGAAATTGAATTATGACCATCAGTAATGGGTAATCGTGAATATTCCTGTGCACACACCTTACCTTCACCCGCCGGGGACCCGGACCAATGTCTCCACCTCCATTGTGGGGCATCGGTCCTGGAAATACCCAGGTTCCCCACAGCTCCAGCAGACCGGCCCAGACTTCACGCCCACACAGCGGATTCACCAGCCTATGAGGTAGAACAGAGAGGATTGGTTAAGCCAACAGGATGAACGGTCCATGGAACCGGGGAATGGGTTTTGGTACAGGAATTTCCCATTTCCGGGGAACAGGAACGGGATGAGGGGGAGAGAAGGGGGAGAAAGAGAGAAGAGGGCTCGCCAGCCCCCGTATATGCCACCATATGGTCCTCAGCCAGCTGTACTGCCCCATCCAGTGACGCCGGTCAGTGGCACTGGATCCACACCGCTGTCCCTTTCGGTATCCAGGTGATGAACTGCTCCAGTACCACCAAATCAAGTAGCTCCTCGGCGTTGCGATATTCAGCTAGCATCCACCCTCAGCAGGCGTCACGGAGCTGTCGGGAGAAGGCGAACGGTTGGCCGTGCTTCCCAAGTGTCAGTGTCCAGAAGCACTGGCGATGCTGCTCCGTGCTACGGCCGACCCACTGCAAGATGGCTCTTTTCATATCCTCGTACACCATGAGGTTGTTGACTGGTAGTTGGTGGGCCATGAGCTGGTTTTCCCCCGACAGCAGTGGCAGAAGCAGACCGCCCACCTGGAGTTCTGCCACTTCCATGCCTCTGCCGTCTGCTCAAACAGCTCTACAAAAGCCTCGGGCTCATCTCGCTGTCCCATCTTCGCGAGTGTGGCTGTAGTCGCTGTGGAAGATCCCTCCTGGAGTACTAAGCACCTTAAACACCTGCCCGTCCTCCGCTTGAGCCTGGACTAGTGCCTGGAATCACCACTCCTGTTCCATGCGTAGCTCAAGCAGGGCCTGATGTTGAGCCTGGTGGATGCTGGCGAGGGTCTTGAAGAGTTCGACCAGTGGTGAGGACTTCATTTCGACGTTTCCTTCAAGCAAATTCCAGGGTTTCGGCACCACTGTGTCAAGTCTCTTGGACTTGGACGGAGGAGGAAGCGGGGCCAGGTGAACAGTTGACGTAAATCTTTATTTTTACGCTCCAGTGCAAATTAATCCACTCTCACTGCAAAACAATCGTTAGAGGTGATTTCCCACAGGTGCAAACCCTTACCATGCTCACTCTCTCTGCCTCGCTCTCCACAGATGTCGCTCAGCCATGCCCCCATCACCACAGTATCCTTCAGACTTTGATGCTGTGTTCTGACAATTCCACTCAATTGTTGAAGAGTAAGAGTATCCATAAATCTGGGAGTCCCTTCTAGTGAAGGTTGTATTGGTGGCTTGAGATTTAAATCCCCAGTTAATTCCAAATCTAGCAGAGAATAACGAGATGGAAGAGCATGAAATACTTCCAGTGTACTGGAAAGTAGTGAGTGCGCTCCATCCCGATCAGAATCCATTTAGATCACAAGATCCTCTTGAGAAGACACCATTTTGTTTTCAGGTTGATTTAAAATTTTCTCCATGGGAAAACTAACTTTTGCAGTGATTTTGTTTGAGTTGAAAGGATTTCCTTTTGTTGTGTTGTGCAGAGTTTGGAGTGATTTTCCTCTTGATCAAGAATAAGTTCAATGTTTGGGTCCTATCTGGGGTGCCATTTTTTATGTAATGCTTCTCACTTTTCCTTAACTTTGTTTTCAATTGAACTGGGGTGCCAGACAGTGAACAGCTGTCGATTGTGTGACTGGCAGGATCTTTCTGTCAGTCAAATCATAATTTTAGTTACATAGGAACAGTTTAAAATGCACAAAAGAAGTATATGGAAAATTATTGTAAAGAATTCTCACATAAACCCCTACCCTTGGAAAAAGTATCACTTTTAACAGGAAGAAATAAAGTAAAAAAAAAAAAAAACTCAATATTTGCAGTCTTTTTCAATTATAACACACAAAGCAATAATTGTCCCACAAGCCTAAGACTTCAAACATTTAATAAATAACACATTCCAAAAAATTAAACATTGAGGATCCACCAGAGAATAACAAGGTTAAATTCTCAATAACAAGACTCAAAAAGCAGTCAGAGCAGGTTCTTGTAATCTGGAATGTGCCCTTCAGTGCCTATATGTCAGTGCAGAAGTTTCTTCATCTGGAACAAGCAGATGCACGAAACTTGAAGAAAAGTGGTTTGCTCGCCTGAGCATAACCTTGTTGCTGGTATTTCTGTTGTTATCTTCCTGGTATGGGGGACTCTTAGCTTGGCATTGTTATACTCTTGTAGTGAGACTTGGTACTTTGTCGATCTTTTCCTGTCTCTCTTGAATGGAGACTCAGAACATTAGATGATCTGGTACTGTCTCTCTCTCTCTGTGAATTGGAGACTCAGAATGTTGGATGGTCTGTTATTGTCTCTCTTACTCTCTCTGAACACAAATTGCTTTGTTACTGCCTCAGAGCTTGAATTGGTATATTCCGCTCGTCTCTGGACAGGAGACTAAGAATCTGCCATATCTGTTGATCTCTCTCATGGAGCGAGACTCAAATTCTGTTATTGCCGCCTGACTTGGCTGCAGGAAACTCAGAACTTGCTGTATCTGTTGCTCTCTATGAGAGAACAAAGAACAAAGGTGTGGCCATCCGGGTGATAGATTTATACATTTCTGATGAGGATGAGATTCTAGATTGGTACCTTCTTGTTTCAGGGTTAAGAGTGGCTGCTGACATCAGAGGGGGCACACACAATGTGGCCCACCATTCCTTCTCTGTGTGGAACTAATTTGCATAGTCTAACATTCACAGTTAGAAAAGTGTCTTTAAAAGTTGTACCAATGCATTGATCACTTTGCAAACCATCTCTGGTGAGGAGACGCTGCCCTTCCGGCTGTTCTGTCAGCCGGTGGCCCACCCCGCCTCCTATGAACCTGGGGAAAGAGATGAGGGGAGGCATGGAGAGAGGGAAAGGGCGAGCGGAGACGCACAGAGAGAGAACTTGCTCGCCGGCTCCCGGACACGCTGTCGCCCAGTCCTCAACCGTTCCTCCGCCCTCTGGCGGACACCAGCTCACGCCTCCCCCTGTGGACGGCAGCGAGTCCTCCGGCCTCTGATGGACGGAACAGCTCCTCCCCTTCTCGGCGGACGGCAGTGGTTCCTCCGGCTCTCGGCGGCCAGCAGCGACCTCTCCGTCCCCAGGCCGACGGCCGCAGCTGCTCCCCTGTTGGATGGCAGTGGCAAGGACTCCACAATAGCGCATCCCTCTTCCTTCACGGATTTTGGCACCCTGTAACAGTTAAAGGACGGGCAAGGAGGAGGCGGGAACTGGCTGAACTGTAAACAAACTTTAATGATATAAATGTACTTGAAACAACATAAAACATAAGGACACAGACACACATGCAGTGCGGCCACATGCGTCGCTCTCCCGCTGATCAGCTGATTCAGCGCCGGCCGTGCTCCATCATGGCCCGGCCATGCCCTCCTCCTCGTCACACCATGCATTAATTTATACCTTAATAGTTTAATTTGTATGAACTATTGTGCTAATCAAACAACTGCAATTTACGTAAACAGTTCTGAGAGCAAGCATCTAGTGGATGTGTTACAGTTAGTGTAAATTTTAGGGCATATGTATGCACATTTTGTCTTTCTTTGTGGCTTATCCATTTCAGCTTCTGCCACATGGCAAGTTAATGCTGCCTCTTGAATTTTTATGTACATCTTAGTGCAAACCTTAGGATGGGGGGTTTGAGATGTTGCACAGGATTTAGGTGATAAAGAGACCATTTGTGTGGCAATGGGCATCCTTTCCACTTTGTTAGAAGATCCTGTGGCTTTCTTTCCTGCACCACCAGTGTGTCTTGTGCTGCTTGTAACCCATTCTGTTGTGGTGACAAGCTCGCTGCACAGCATGCAACAACAAACCGAGCGCGAGCGAGTCGTGACCAAATTATTCTTCTGAAATGGATCTTTTTCATGAATCACCCGAAAAGAACTGAGGGTTTGAACTCATGAGCTTAGGTTAGCAGTTTGAATCAGATTCACTTTTTCAGCGAATCAGCTGTTAGTGAGCTCACAACTGGGAGTGCAAACATTTCAAAATAAGAGTCTCATGTGTATTTCGGGCTTCTTTACAATTAAAAGTCCCGTATTGTGTACCACTTTTTTTCTTCTGTTAATTATTGATTGGGATTGGAGTAGCACAATAAACTGCATCTGGGATTTCATTCAGTTTGCACTCTTGTAGTCTCTGTGTCTGGGCCATCTGGGAACCGTAAAAGACTAAGGCAATATTGTAAAACAATGTATATACTGTGTGTGTGTGTGTATGTGTGTGTGTATATATATATATACACACACACACACACACACACACACACACATATACATTATATATATGAGATCAAGCTTTTGATGCTTAGGACAATTGAGGGACTTGTTCACAACTATTACACAAGGTGAAAACATTCATTGATGCTCAAGAAGACAAAAAAGTACTATATGCATACTACATTTTATGTAATTATCTGTAATGTAGATTGTGAAGAGCAGTATTAAATAAAAAAATCTTATATTTTATCTCTTATATTTGTATAAATTATGAAAGGGGTGTGAACATTTATGAGACAAAAGGGAATGCAAACTTCTCAACTATATATACTGTTTATGAAACCTCCGATTAATGGGTTATCAACTGTCTTCTTTTTCTTTTGCTTTCTATCTTGTTTCTGAACAGCAATCGAAATCAAGCAATTCTGTGATTTGGCGACTTAAAACAGCCATTTGGCTCCTTAGTTATTTTTTTAGACTGGAGCCCTATTATAGATACTGCTGTTGCGGATTTAACAAGTATGAATCCTTGCAACTATCAGTTTTAATTAAAAATTACTCTCGAGTGAAAAAATTATATGAGATGTAAAACGTTCTGAGATTTGAATGCAGATCAATGGAGGATTCAGTTTTGTGGGCCATCTAGTGCCCAATTGTGTAAAGACAGCTTTGTGTCTCACAAAGTAGGTTATTTCTGACAACATTTGGGTCAATATCAAAATATGTTGACAAACATGTCCCTTTACTTTTTTAGTCGTGAAAAAGCTTTCAAATAGCGAAAAAAATAAATAAAAGGTATCATTCTATAACCTAACCTTTAATGATATGAAAATCCTTGTCCCCTTCTTCTGGTACACCACTTCTATGACATGTAAAGTTATTTATGTATTTATTTTGTACTTATTTTAATACAAGCATTAGTACAAGGCCGAACAAGTGTACAAAAAAGCTAAACAAAATTATTAATAATTTAAAAGGAATGTTTCTTGATTTCATGGCATTGTTGTTATCAATGTTAAAATCTTTTTGTTTTAAAAAAACATTTAAATACAAAAAGTTCAAAAATAATGGTCAAAGTTCAGAGGCTACTTAAATATGCATATAGTGATTTTTCCCAGCATGTTAAAAAGTTATTCATTCACATTTTAACTAATATTTTCACACAAAAATATTTGGTGTTGTAACCCATTAAACCCTCAGAATGTGGGGTTGTAACCCATTTAAACCTCATTAGTGTTAACTTGCTTCATTCGTGAAACAAAATTAAATATTAAAAGAACAACAACTTTATAAATAAATATGAATGTCAGCATGTTACAAATGTTTACCCTCAGCGTTTATAGGCAAAAACTGAACAGAACATTTCTATATTTTATAAGTTGGAAAGGCAAAATTTGTTTAGAATGTCCCATTTGCAATTAGGGCCAGTTCCTCACAAAATCTGTTGTGTGACTTTAGAAAACAAGGAACATAGCACATGAGTCATATGGACTACTGTTTACAGTTACTCACTTTTGTTGGAAAGCAAAATGTGTTTTAAGGGAGCACATTACAATTGCACATGAATTTCGTCATGAATGAACCAAGAATTTCTACTGAGAATATGTAGTTAAAGATGCACATTGAGATATGTTGTACTTGTAATAAGTGGTGTTTTATAAAAATAAATTAACTGAATGAATAAAATATGTTGATTTAAAAGTAACAAACAAAGAATTTGTTTGAATGATATCTCAAGCATATTCCTTGAAAATGTAAAAATGAGCTTGAAAAGTCCTTGAATTTAACCCTGCATATAGCCAATGAGAAGACTGTTCCAACCATGTGCAGGATGTTTATGTTCTGCATATAGACATGGAGTTTTTCTTTTTATTCTGAACCAGAGGTTTTTCCATTCAGCAGCGAGCTATCCTGTAATGCACCTGTCATCTACTTTTTACCTCCGCATTTCACTTCACTGCCTCTTTTCCAAACCATTTATTGTTATCTACAGACATAATTCTAATATTGCATTTAGACATGGATCCTGGCCAGTCATGTTTTAGACTAGATCATCTGTAGCAGTGGATGGTTTAGAGGAGAATAAATTCAGCTGTGCTTCTATGTGAGTCTTTCAGTTCTAATTCTGTGAGTTTCTAAACATTTCTTGTACAATTTAGTACTTGTATACAACAGTGAATAACACTATAATTACCAAGTACTTATTCGGATTGCTATATATAAGAAGTGATTGCACAAAAACCAAACTGAAGGAGAAATGCTATCCTAAATGAATAATATAATATATAACAAAACATAAATAACAATAACATTTTGTAGTGCACAGTGCTTACAACATGAAATAATACAATAATTACCTGGCAAAATACAGGACTCCTCTCTGTATGTTTTTTGTTTTGTTTTTTTCAATAGAAATATCCACCTTTTTATATATAACGTTTCCCAACTCAATCCCAAGGGATACCATGCTTCCTCTTTACTACTCTCTCTGCCTGCTATTTCTCTCTCTCACTAGCACACACACATACAGTGTGAGTGCAGAGAGAGCGAGAGCCCAGTGTCTAACGAGTAACTTTACCATGTTAATATGTGATAATGCACTTATCTATTCGGGGATTGCCATCGAAAGAGTATGTCCATGTGCACCTTTCAGTGAGAAAAAGATAGATGTTCAGTAAAGGACTGTTCTGTCTGTTTTGACAGTTAGTGATGTTTCAATTCTTGGTAATTGGTTAACTGGAAAGCTGTAGCATATGCATTGGAAACACGAGCTAATCATAATGTGTAATTTCGCTGTTTAGGAATATTATGCATTACATGTGTACTATGTTTGATGGAAATTATCCACTGTTTTTCATAATAATCACTTTATTAATACCATGCAATTGTGTGTAATAATTGAAAATGTAATAAAGAAAGGTTTAGTAGATGTGGCACATGTAAAAGTAACTATAACAGCTTTCTGTACTCCTCAGATCATTTGGTTACTAAGTGCCCCCCCTCCCAATTCTCCAAGTGGTGTTTTCGGAAATGTGCCTTGACAAATGCGCTTGCAGCAACCTAATGTTTTGAGATATAATCATCAAATTTGAAACATACCTTATTTAGTCTTGTGGCTTAAAGTCTGTGGTTTTTCATTTGGCACTTATTTTGTATAATTGTATATGATAAAAATGTGCGCAAAACATTTCAGTTCCAACAGACTTCAAATTCTTTAGCTTCTTTTTTTTTTTTTTTTCACATATGTTAATTCTGAAACTTGGACAATAAAGCCCCAAGTGTCTTCTTTCAAAAGATAAAACAATTGTTCAGGAATGGCAACCATTTTAATTCAGTTATGTCATTTTCATTATTGGTGCTTAAAAGTTAACTGATTTTTAAAAGTGTGTAAATGTGTTGAAAAATTATAAAAGAACTTGGTGACCAGGTACAGCACCTAAAATATACACTTTCCCTTCTACATTAATTTACATTTTAATCTAAAATCTTGATGTTGAATGAAAACGTTTAATAACCATTGTTTTTTTCCCCAACTTATTGTATACCTATATATAGTGTTCTACATTATCTTTTTGTATTCCAAGACAATATGCGCTGACAATTGTCAAGATGGGTTTGCATGTTTTTTGTAATTTTTTTTACTGTAATTAAAGAATTGATTATTTTCTAATATGTTATGGATAGATCATCAGTTTTATTGTGTTATGGATTGATCTGTTTAATCTGATATAATATGAAGCATAATCAAAGTCAGTATAATCAGTTATATTATTAACATCAGTTAGAGGTTTTATCTTATTGATTGATCTTTATTATCTTTAGGGCTGCTGGACTCATTGGGTGATAAATCCACTGATCAGTCACCAGCCACGGGAGTCTGGTAAACATTCATAACTATTCATTACATTGAGATTATGTAATAAGTTTGGAAGTGTTAATTAGTTGATTGATTGATGATTTAATGTTATATTTTTTGTATGATGAATCTTCATTTTTGTTTTGATCAGGGTTCAAGTGTATGATGCCTCAACTTTTGGTGTGTGTGTTTCTGAAGGCACACTGCAGCAGTTCTTCACACACACACTCATACGTGTTCTTACACACCAACCCGCCTTTAAAGGTGAGCGTTCACTCGTGTTTTCACATTTATTTCATAAAGGGTTTGCTTTCATGTTGTGCAATAGGGATGTGCAAAACTACATGCATTACTACCAGTAAAACCTTTGGGCTCTACTCATTCTTTTTGTCAAGCAGCTTTACAGAGAATAGTGAATTAAAACCCTCATTTTTTACAAATATAATGTTTTTGATAATACACAGTATAAAATAATAATAATAATAATTATATATATATATATATTTAAAAATACTATAGCATTAAAATAATGCTTTAAACATGAAATAAACTACAGAAAATGTAACACAGAAAACGCCAATGTATATACAAAAACTGATATTAAAAATAAGAACATAACTATAGTATTTCCATAAAATCTAATGCGTTGATGGGTCAAGCAGGGACTTCTCAGAACGCCCGATTATTGTTTTTCACTGTAATTTTACCAATAGTTTACCGTAAAATACTTGTAATCTCTTGATAAACATAATATACAGTAATTTTTTTTTATCATTAATAATATGGTAAAATCATTCTTTTTACATCTAAAAATTTTTTTTTTTTTTTTTTTTTTTACAATATCATAAAATTTAATGTATTGTCTTTTTTTTACCATATATTTTAAAGGGGTGATGACATGAGGAATAACATTTTCCTTGACTTTTTTTTTTTTTTTTTTTAACATATAAGAGGTCATTGTACTATAAAATCAGAGCTCAAACCTTTCTCCTCACTGAAAAAAAGAGCATTATTTGAAACCAAGTTGCCAAAACAACTCGTTCTCTTCTTCCTCCACATTGTGATGACACACTGTGGTAGACATTTGCATCTGACCGCCTACACAACACATCAACGCTTACTTAGCCCACACTTTATTTATTTTAAATAATGTCATTGTCAACATGTCAACTTGTCAACTTTTACGCTTTTTTTTTCTCTGAAAGTTTTTGCGGACCTCCTAAAGTTTAGGATTAGGGGTATGGTTAACAGTGTAACTACAGATGTTATTAAATGCAGGTACTTGAAATGTAAGTACAATGCAACTACATGCATGTACATTTAAGTACATAGCATCAAATGCTTAAGTACACAGTAGTTAAATACATCTAATATAAAGTGGGCCCATTGTTGATTTGTGCAGTTTCAGATGCTGTTGCTCTGCAGAGTGAGTGGACGTTTGCTAAAACACCTCCATTACTGACAACTCTTTTCTGTAAGGTAAAGGTCTTTTATACACTTGTTCACACACAGATTAAGCAGTTGTATTTACCTTCACAAACTCATTTAGACTAGACGTTTGACAGGATCTCACTTGACACAATATAATACAAAGGGTGGTATCACGTCGTATAAACTACTAAATGAGACCGAAAACTGTGTAGCCCAAAGGTGGAATTACTAAAGTCCATGGAGCTAGAATAGTTGTGATTTTGTAGTGACAGCCAACATAACAGAAGCCTTCAGGTTATGTCTCTTTGTATCCCTCTTGATGCCAGATGATGTCTGTGGCATTTCTTCACATGTTAAGGATCTAAGGATTTAATTTTAGTTTTTAATGGCAACCTGTGTGTGTAGCTTCAATGGAGAAAACATACATCTGTGTTGTACTTCATTTATGTTCTTTCTTTCTTTTATTGTTACTTCATTTATATTGTTACTTTCTTCTGTAGCAGTAATTTTCCATTGTCTTTGCTTTGTGTAAATAACACTTGTTGAATTTTTGCTGGTCAGGCCACATTGGAAAGACGCATGGATATTCAATTAAATCTACTCATTTTACTGTTACTTTGTCTCCTCGTTTCTTCTCTTCCTTTGCCTCTGTTGCCTTTTGGACCAGTAGAAGAATTAACATGACAAGGAGTTGGCTGGTTTTGAATATCAGATAAAACTCCACTCCTTTTAAACCACCACAGTAGTAGTTGTATAGGGCATCAACTTGTCATAAATAGATTGAGGGATAAGAATGACTGAAAGGTGGGATTGATTAACAGCTGGGGTTTTAGTGACAGGTAGGGCTGCAACTAATGATTATTTTGATAATCGATTAATCTAACGATTATTAGAACGATCATGCAACTATTCAGCGATTATTGCAACAATGAGTCATTAGCTCTTAACCGATTATTCAGCTTGTGGTAATATATTTAGACTTGCTTTAAGAGAATGTATCTTAAATATAAGTGTATTTTGTATATAAGTGTATTTTTTCACTTGGTTATACTTCTGCGAGCGCAGTAAAGACAAACTATACTTATATTCAAGATCCATTCTCTCAAAGCAAGTCTAAATATCTTATATGCTGCTTCTCAGGTGAATGCATCTTTTTTAAAGGATTTTTAGATATTTTTAAATATTTCTATTTTTAATATTATATTCAGCATTCTCAGATAACAATTTTTTCTTCAGTATAGCTGCTAAGGAAAATGTACATTGTTTTAAAGGAGTTTTATATATTTATATTGGAAAACAAGCCAAAACAAAAACTAATCAAAAATGTATTTTGTTTCAGTGTATAATGGGGTAAGACTACCGTCTCTCACCTTTTTGTTCACTTCAATCCATCTTTAACTCACAAAAAAACAAACTCTCCCTAATTAATAAAGCTGCGTATTTCCAATTTTCTTCACGATAACAAATGAACAGTGACATATATTATGATTCAATAGGTCACGAGTCATCACATTATAATTTAGCTGCATTAAGCGTGGGCGCTCGAGGGACGAGTGTCTCCGCAACAGACTGTGCATCAGCCGGGTGCAGTTTCCCTCATACTTTGCGATCTACATCATCTGAAGCTGTTTGGAAAGTTTAGAGTGCATCTGGACTGTGAGCTGGGTAATTCTTTCTCTCCTCAGTCAGGCGTGAGCTGCAGTGCTGCTCTTGCGCATCATTATTAGATTAATGTGATCTCATGTTACATTAAATAAGATCATCTATTCGACAATGAAATTGTTTGTCGACAATTTTTTATTGTCTACGTTGTCGATAACTTCGACTAATTGTTTCAGCCCTAGTGACAGGTGAGTTTGATTGACGTAGAGGATTTAATTGACTGCTGAGTTTTGAGTTACAGCTGTCAAAATGATCACTATGCATGAATCAAAGATAAACTGTTTCACCCTGAGATGTTTGTGCGCAACCACGAAATATTGCACATAATACTGCCCACCTACTACAGTGTTTAAAAAGGGCACGCCACGGCTGCATTCAGCAGTTATGTCTCAAGTCATCGTTTCTACTCCACACCAAATACAGGGATGTGTTGAGTCTGTTCTATGTGAGCATTGTGATGAGCCCTACATCGTAGAGAAGGTCAACGATATTAGAAAGAATCTGGTGGACTAGAGTTGTCAAAAGGCCATTTTATGACTCTGTGGACAGCTGGAAGAACTGCATTACAGAGACTTTGGACTTTGACATTGGCAACATGTGCAACGCTACCATTTTGGCAAATCAACTGGTTGGAAATTGTGTGAAATAGCCAAATTATTGTAAAAAACATTAGGGTTTGTGTTGTTGTTAATGAATGTAATGTAGACGAGAAACGCTTAACCAACCTAAAGAATCAAATGGTTGCAGAAAGAGATTTTTCAGCCGAGTGGAACACTGACTTACACTGGTGGCCAAAAGTTTGGAATAATGTACAGGTTTTGCTCTAATGGAAAGAAATTGGTACTTTTATTCACCAAAGTGGTATTCAACTGATCACAGTGTATAGTCAGGACATTAATAACGTGAAAAATTACTATTACAATTTGAAAAAAAAACTTTCAGAACTTCTTAAACTACTCAAAGAGTTCTCATCAAAAAATCCTCCACGGGCAGCAATGACAGCTTTGCAGATCCTTGACATTCTAGCTGTCAGTTTGTCCAGATACTCAGGTGACATTTCACCCCACACTTCCTGTAGCACTTGTCATAGATGTGACTGTCTTGTCGGGCACTTCTCACGCACCTTATAGTCTAGCTGATCTCAGAAAATCTCTATGGGGTTAAGATCCATAACACTTTTCCAATTATCTGTTGTCCAATGTCTGTGTTTCTTTGCCCACTCTAACCTTTTCTTTTTGTTTTTCTGTTTCAAAAGTGGCTTTTTCTTTGCAATTCTTCCCATAAGTCCTTCACCCCTGAGTCTTCTCTTTACTGTTGTACATGAAACTGGTGTTGAGCGGGTAGAATTCAATGAAGCTGTCAGCTGAGGACATGTGAGGCGTCTATTTCTCAAACTAGAGACTCTGATGTACTTATCCTCTTGTTTAGTTGTACATCTGGCCTTCCACATCTCTTTCTGTCCTTGTTAGAGCCAGTTTTCCTTTGTCTTTGGAGACTGTAGTGTACACCTTTGTATGAAATCTTCAGTTTTTTTGGCAATTTCAAGCATTGTATAGCCTTCATTCATCAAAACAATGATTAACTGACAAGTTTCAAGAGAAAGCTGTTTCTTTTTTGCAATTTTTGTCCTAATATTGACCTCAAGAGATGCCAGTCTATTGCATACTGTGGCAACTCAAAAATAAACACAAAGACAATGTTAAGATTCATTTAATAAACAAAATAGCTTTCAACTGTGTTTGATATAATGGCAAGTGATTTTCTAATACTAAATTAGCAATTTAGCATGATTACTCAAGGATAAGGTGTTGGAGTGATGGCTGCTGGAAATGGGGTCTGTCTAGATTTGATCAAAAATGACTTTTTTCAAATAGTGATGGTGCTGTTTTACATCAGTAATGTCCTGACTATACTTTGTGATCAGTTGAATGCCACTTTGGTGAATTAAAGTACCAATTTCCTTCTGAAGCAGCAAAATCTGTACATTATTCCAAACTTTTGGCTGCCAGTGTATGTGTTTTGACAGGGGTGAGCCAACCTGTGTGACCATTAGAAACATTCTTAAAAAGATGCCTGCATGTGGTAATGCTATTAAAATTGGTAATATAATGTGTTTGTGCACGTATGTAACAGATGTTAAGAAAATAAGAACTTGATGTGCGTCAAGTTGTTAAAATGTTGGTGCATTACATGCTTGATAAAAATATGATCATGTGTATGTTGGGCTGAGCAAAATGGTGGTCTCTTTGGATTATGCATTTGAATTAGATATCTCTTTAACATGATATAGTAGCGCCAGACTGGCACAGAAGACTCATTTGTATGCATATTAAGGACTTGCATCTCCAATTGTCAGCATAGTGTGATCCAATCTGGGAGAGCGGATAGGATCGCTCCCCTTGCCATACACCTGTGAAAGCTGCGACCATTTAGCTACAGGACTAACCTTTCTCACTGTACTCACTGTAATACAACTTCTGTGTCTCAATTGATAAACTTGTCATGTTTAGTCTAATTTTACAGCCAATAAACTGAATAGGAATGTGATGAAGTATATGGAAATATTTGGACATTCTGTAATACTATTTGAAGACTTTCACTTGATCATATGTTTAGGAGAGCAAGGTAATATGCCTCTCCCCGTCCAGACTTGTGACCATTTGCCTCTGTATACAGCAATACATTTGCATATAAGGTTTTGGTTCCTTTCAATTGTCTCAGTGATTGCCTCCCACTCTGATTGCCTTCTCTTTGAAATGTGAACAATATCTTGCTAAGGCTATAAGAAGGAAACTTAGCAGCTGATCGGGGAGACTCGCCACTTCTGCGGAACAGTACGTCAGCTGTTATGGATGCAATTTCCTAATCAACAGATTTTCCATTTTACTGTTTGTATATTAAATTGTATAACTTAATAAATAACTTTACTTGCTCTAAAGGTCTTTGGATCCTTTATTCATTAAGTTTAATCCTACGCTTTCCATCTACTTCTTAGAAGTATTGTTCTTTTAATCAATACAATTCTAAATTTACAACACCTTAAATTGGAGTCAGATTTATTTTAATGGAGTCATGTTAATAATTAAATTAAGAACAAGTCACCCTTCAACTGCTTATTGTTCCGGCTTTTGATTCAAAATAGCAGCCTAGGCTTCTAGCCTTACAGTATTACATTTCTTAACTTTCTTAATGACCTATAATATTTATTCATGACAATCATGTTACATCGTTGTATTTATGGCTGATTTGTCAAATAAAAAAAAGTTTTCTCTAACCAACATCTCATTATATTTGCAACGACTGAAAAAAATATTTGGAAGAAGTCATAAAAAGTGTACTATACACCTCACGCTGGTTCTTTAGGCAGTAAAAACTGCTTAAAAAAGGGGGTGTTAGAGGAAACTGGCGAACGTCCAAGCATTAAAGATGTTACAGCGTGGTTTGCGGCAGAAGATGCGTGCATGCTTTACAGACCAGCTTGTATAAATTACAGACAAATAGAGTTGTGATGTATTGTGTGCAGTTTTTCCACTAAATGCATTCAGCAGCGGCATACTACTGCTACTAAGCACCACTGCTAAATATTTTATTAGACCTCATTTTATAACAACTGTGGCAGTTGTAGTTAAAATTTCCAAATGCATTTAGGCTACAATTAATTTTTTTATTTTTTTTCACCCTGTATCATTATGCGGAAAAACTGTTCAATAGCCAAACAGGTAGTGTAGAAACACAACATAAGCCCGTCTTCTGGGGTGTAAAATAGTACTCAGAAATTGTATTTAAGTGAAATTTGAATAGTTTTCATTTATCAATTAACATCATACAAAGCCCAGTAAACATACAAAAAACCTAAATCAATGTATGGTGTGGCAACCTTTGCCTTTCAAACAGCACCAATTCTCCTAGGTACACCTGGACACAGTTTTACTTGGTTGTTGGCAGATAGGATGTTCCAAGCTTCTTGGAGAATTCACCACAGTTCTTCTATCTATTTAGACTGTCTCAGTTGCTTCTGTCTCTTTATGTAATCTCAGACTGACTCGATGTTCAGTGGGGGCCATGACATCTGTTGCAGGGCTCCTTGTTCTTCTGTTCTAATCTTTTCTTTTTTCAAAAGAAATGTTTGGGAGTCTAACATTTATATTTCCTATTGACACACTAAAGCTGAAGATATAAATAACCATCTTATAACAAATGCTTTTGTGAAACATCTTTAAGTGCCTAAAACTTTTGCACAGTACTGTATTCAAATGAAATTGTACTTAAGTATTAAACAAGTAAAAAGTAACTTTTTTCCTAGCTAGAATGAAATCAAGAGAAGAGATTGTGAGAGAGGATGATGTTAAATTCGACTGGTTTGTTAAGTCGCCTTTTTACTGTCTAACATTTGCAACCTGGTTACAATAACTACATTTTTCAAAATGATTTTTTTGTGGCCTATTGTGCGTAACATTCCAGGTGGAATAAACAATAGAGGCGCTAAAACAACAATGACTTTTATCCCCTTTCACTCAAATCACGAGTTATACAGCAGATTGTTGGTTCTTATACCATGGGTCTGTTGAATGTTTGATTTTTGATTGGTTGACGGATGTTCTAAGGTGTGTCTTTTTTTTTTTCCACGTAAATGCATGGCTATGAAGTTCCAGGTCTTGACCACACAATGGTTCCAAATCACTTCCATATCATTATTTCAGTAATTTCAAAGAGCTTAACAGGCTACCACAACAAAATAACCAATTATAACAAAGGCATTGGATAAGAATGACAAACAATGTCTTCAATATCCTAAATTTATTTCAATTTCGATTGAAAAGCATCCTTGGGCTCCCTCTCTCTCTCTTTCACTGTCATCTCACCCACACACACACACCATACATGCTACCACAGCAAAATAACCCTATAAACAAAGACATTGGTTAAAGTAAATCGGTTAAGACTGTCAAACAATGTCTATAATGTCCTACATCTATTTAAATTTCAGTTGTTGGGCCTCATGTATTCAGATAGAAGACAAAGGCAGGCCTAACAGTCATAAAAAACATTCCTCAAGCCCCCTCCTTCTAAGTCGTAAATCTAACTGATAAAAATCGCGCCAAAATCAAACAAAGGGAGTCCAAAACAGACTACAAATCCATGAAGCCTTGCTCACTAAAGGATCGAGCACTCAACTCCTATTGGATGAGGCACACAACAGAACGTCCCTCAAACATGACATCATCAGGACTTCAAAATAATTCTGAAATGCTTCCAAAGTTGCTTCCAGCGACTTAGTTCACCGAATACGGACGTAGCTTTTTGCTGCTCTCCGGTGCAACCTCGTGGCATAAGGAAGTAATGTCCGACTTGAAACTGTAGCCATACAATCTCCATCTCGCTGGACGAGCTAAGATTACTCTGTGTTCAACCGAACACTCTAACGGATCCGAAGGAGACCGCTGAGCAATTCGCATCTTCATCCGTTGGCCTACAGAAGTGAAGAGATTAAAGATTTCTCTTCCATCTTCAATCAAGTCGACATTTCTGAGTTCTCCGCCAGCCCGCCGAGAATCAACAGCCGTGATAAATTTCCACCACGAAGGGGAGGAAGTCGTCCTCATCGCTATAGCGATCCGAGTGACTATGATGTTTCGGATGACTCGGACGACCCATGGTCATACTGACACCAGCGCTTGCGCATCCGACAACTCGAGTCCCTCGCAGGGGACATAGAATGCTTTGACCCAAATAATCGAGATTCAAACATCGACAATTATCTTAGGGAAATTGAGCACTGCCTGATTGATTTGCCTTACGCTTCCTCGCGCGAAAAACTCAAGCTCATATGGAAGACCACGGTAAGGAGTGTCCATGCGTTCATGGAAACGCTACCGACTAGTACACGAAACCGCTACTCGGCTCTGTGTAAAGCCCTACACGAGGAGTATTCGCTGTATATCGATGAAGCCTCCGCTACCATAGCTGCTTTCGCCATCACCCAGAAGAGGCACGAGCCTCCGCGTGAATATTATAGACGCCTGAGAACCACGTACTTCCAAGGAAGTAATGCACCAGGTCTGGAGGAACGACGAGCTTTCAAGTCTCTTTTCCTTCACAACCTCCACGAGTGCGTGCGATATGACGTCACAATGCACTGCAGAATGGGCAACCCCACCATGCAGGAAATCAGAAAGTACGCGCAACTGGCATGGGAGACATGCGTGCGCCCTGCCCGAGGGCACGAAGGCGACGCCAGAGCCCTGGGGATCCAAGCCTCATATGCAGACCTAGCGCTTGAAGGCAACGAAATGCCTCGCGTTAAGGTGAATGCTAGAACCGGACCCCAGAGGCGCCGATCACCCCGCCAGCAGGGTAAGCAACAGAACCAGGGGGGTGGTAACCAGAACACCCCCAGGGTCACGGCAGGCCTAAACAACAAAACGTTCGCCGGCCGAAAAGAAATGCGCGTTTCGAACGAAAACCCAAACAAGAAGGTGAGTGGGTAGGCAAGGTTTCAAATCCCCTCAGAGAACAAAATTTGAGAGAGGAAATGGAGGATATAAGGAGACGCTTGACTGAGTTAGTAACTAAGCTTGACGTGCTCCGTTGTTCACCAGGTCCGTCGACCTCCTCAAAGGAACACGGCGCTGAAACCTCATCAGTATGACTAGACGATGTACCCCCTCCCGTTAACGCCAAAGTTTACTTTGTAGGTCGGGAAAAGGGGAACAGTGTCCAAGTTGCTCCCCAAAACAGTCACTCCTAACATGCCACACCCTCCTTCTCTGACCTTCTTGGACGATCTGTACCGTAAGGGCAACGCCTGACACGTGGGTCATTCAACTCCCACACACTACTCAACACCGGTTCCGAAATAGTCTAATGGGTTCCAACACCTTCGCAGAGGTGGCTAGAGCAAAGCTCTCCCTTGGCAAACCGTTATAGACAGAGACCTGCAACGTAAGCATCACAAGCTACACGCAAGATAGTTCGTCTATCACAAAACGGGCCTGGATTGACACCTTTCAAGGGATGACGCTAGTACACCCTGTTTACATATGTCCCATTAATACAGAACCACTGTTAGTTGGCCAGGACCTACTGAACCGATTGGCTCCGCTCATTGACTGCCGTCATGCACATGTGGGCTCAGGTTGACATACCGAGACCGCTTGGTCCAGAAAACAGTTCGCCAGCTTCAGATACACACGTCGCCATCGTCCAAAAATCCAGCAGAGACGACGACTCCAATACGAACAATTACAGGGCCTGGGTAAAAGTCACCGAAGTCATACGACTGCCATGATACGGCCACTAAACTAAGGCTACCAAACCAAACGGTGTTCTTAATGGTTCCCCAAAGAGCCATCGTGCACACTGACGATATTGTCCTCCATCATCTCAACGTCAACAAACATGACGCAGAAATTGAGATCATGGACGCATTTAGAGGTCACAGCCTCACCGTTGATGACACCCTTCAACAGCAGCTTCAGGCTGAAGGGATGGAATTAGTGAAGTTCAGTCTCAAACCGACTGGCTTGACCACTATATTTCCTAGTCACATAAGCAGATCGTCATCTTACCGAGAACACCCTATCAGTTTGGTTGCCCTCTGGCTCCTCCTTAGTGGTTGGATCATCATCGCAATTATTGCACACGCCATGTACAGGTACATTCAACACCTACAGGCCAGACTGGACTCACTTCTCATACAGCCGCGTTTTACACACCAGTCTGAGCCCATCACACAGGTTAACTCCATCATTTCCAAGGATAAGCCTTTTAACCTTTAACCCTCCTTTCCTCTAACATTTTGTTCCTAGTAACCAATGTCAGGTTCTACTTTGATTTTGTGTTATGACCAAAGAACAACAAAGGATTGTGTTATGGTTAATGCTGTGCCTTCAAATAACTTGAAATGTTTATGTGTGATGAATGTAGTTTTAGAATTAGCTAGAAGTTCTATGCCCAGATGTGCCTCAATCTCTGTCCAGATGATAAAACCTCTGTGAACTCTAATGAACTGTATGGACTGTGCAACCATTTCTCTTTCCTATCAGGAATACATGGATGGCGTAACCCACAGGTTACTGTGAACCGACAAGAACTGTTCGGCCCTTCAGTTGCTCTAAAGATGCTGGACAACAACCAACTCTTCAGAACAAAGGGGGGAATGTTGGGCCTCATGTATTCAGATAGAAGACAAAGACAGGCCTAACAGTCATAAAAAACATTCCTCAAGCCCCCTCCTTCTAAGTCGTAAATCTTACTGATAAAAATCGCGCCAAAATCAAACAAAGGGAGTCCAAAACAGACTACAAATCCATGAAGCCTTGCCCTCTAAAGGATCGAGCACTCAACTCCTATTGGATGAGGCACACAACAGAACGTCCCTCAAACATGACATCATCAGGACTTCAAAATAATTCTGAAATGCTTCCAAAGTTGCTTCCAGCGACTTAGTTCACCGAATACGGACGTAGCTTTTTGCTGCTCTCCGGTGCAACCTCGTGGCATAAGGAAGTAATGTCCGACTTGAAACTGTAGCCATACAATCTCCATCTCGCTGGACGAGCTAAGATTACTCTGTGTTCAACCGAACACTCTAACGGATCCGAAGGAGACCGCTGAGCAATTCGCATCTTCATCCGTTGGCCTACAGAAGTGAAGAGATTAAAGATTTCTCTTCCATCTTCAATCAAGTCGACATTTCTGAGTTCTCCGCCAGCCCGCCGAGAATCAACAGCCGTACCGCCCGCCGACAGCGCGAGGAAACGCCCCCCCATCATCACCCGAGCCTCAAGGAACCGGGTCAAAGTTAAAGGACAGAGGAAAACGCATTCTACCTGTGTCCTCATGCGATTCAAGTAAGAGGTTTACGTCTGGGCAGAGATAGAATATTATAGCGTGTTATTCTTGTGTTTCAAGGTTTTTGCTTGTACAGTTTACGGACTGCCATGTCCGCTAATTATTAATACCCAGGGTATTAATTATCACGAATTTGTTTTGCTGTATTGTGGTCCAACCAAATTGGATTGTTGTGCATTTTCGCCATCGCGGGTGAGACAGAAACTGAGTTCATCCATTAGAGTCAAATAACAAGGGACTTTTACGAGCCCCGCTCGTAAAACCGCGTCTCTGAGTGATGAACACAGCTGCTTTATCTCCAGCTATCGCGAAATCAGCTTTCGGGCTGTCACTTACTAATCTCTCTCTCTCTCTCTCTCTCACTAACCACACTGACACACACACACACACTGTCACACACACACCTTATGTGTTATAGGATTATTTTTATTTCCATATCTAATCATATCACGGTTTAGTTTGTAGTTGTAAGTCGGAAGTTTATTGACTGCATTGTATTAATTATTAATTGATATTACTGCATAAATAAACTTCGTTTATATTACAAAGAGAAGTGTTTTGGTTTGTTTTGCATACGCCTGTGTCATGCTGACGGGATGTCAGTGCTCGGATTCAAACCTTCATTCATTGTTTTTTTTTTCCGAAAATCGATATTCTTCGGATGTCGATTTTCCTAAGAAAACAATCTAATATTGAGACTGTTTTAATATTCGGTTATTAGTCCCTGATTTCAGGGTGGTGCCCCGTCAATGTTAATTCTTATTAATATTCTATTGATTTTTGATAATTGATAATTATCTTTGATTGAATTTGAATGATCAATAAGCTAGTGTTAATTGTAATTAATGTTTCATCGATGTTAACAATTAACGATTATCTTTGATAAGTGTTGATTTTAAAGGATTAAAAAAAGCTAACATTGATTCTCATCAATGTTCTATTGATTTTTGTAATTAATAATTATCTTTGATAATTATTAATTATTGCTAATAACCAAACTTGCTCCTAAACGTAGCACACTACATTTACTGGAGTCCCATATGAGGTTTTAATGAGTTAGATCCAATTAATTAATTTAAATATTGATTAATAACAACAGAAATAATTACCAATTATTTCTGATAGTAACACTGATCTAAACAACCAGTAAAGCCCTACACAGTTGAAAGTGCCCTCACGCTCCTCATCTCACCCGCACTTACACACGCTCACACACATAAATACGCACACACACACACACACACATTGAGACTTGTGTCGCGACCAACAAATAGAGCCGCACCCCAGACGACTTGATCAATACAACAATCTCTGTTATCCGAATTAACTTTTAATATGTGAACGTTTTTATGTTTCAATGTATTTCGCCCTAATCAGCCTCACATAGCTATAATGGAAAGCAGCACACTACCCCTCTCTCTCGCTCGCTCGCACACACATACACACGTGCCGAAAAGCAGCGCATCCTTTGTTGCTAGTTCTAAAGTGATGTTTTCGAACTAGCAATGAAGGCTTGAGCTGTATCAGAGCAAGATACACTTGATCAATAAAACTTCTATATTCTCTGAAATATCTGTGGGAAGCACCCTCGACCTATCCCCCCTTTACATACAACCTAACCCTCACAAAAACGTTCTGCATTTTTACATTTTCAAAAAAACATAGTTTTTTTTTTTTAAGCGATTTGAATTATGAGGACACTAGAAATGTCCTCATAAACCACATTTATACAAAATACCCTTGTAATTACCAGTTTGTATCCTAAAGAAAATGTCCTCGTAAACCACCCAAACCTTTACACACACACAAACTACCTTATTACTCCAGTAAGTGCTCCAGTAAGTGCACCAGTAGTGCTCCACTGTGCGTCGTGTCCGTTTTCACTCTGTTCCTCACACAATGCTTTCTTATGACATATAAACACTTTTGCTATAATGCATAACTCATTTTACTGTTTGCATAACAGAACCAACAACATTTACAAGCTTGTTTAACTGTGACCAAATTGCATGGTACCTCAACTGATAGAGTGTTGCATATGCAATACAAAGAACCAGGGTACGAGTGCTGAAGAGCACGCGAGTCAAAAGTGTCATAGAAGCATCACAAAATGATGTGGTTGCTTCAGAAATTGTGTTTTTCATCTCACATTTGCTTTTTATAACATTATATGTTAAGTTTAGGGTAGGGAGGTAGGTTTTGTTGATTTAAATCTCGATAGAACATTAACTTAACCTCATCTGTTCAGGAGAATATTTCACTCGCTTTTAGCGCCACACAGTGGACATTTCACTTCGGAACTGCCTTGAGACGTGTAATGAACCACAATTTTATTTTGCAAAAATGTTGCCACAGTCACTTAATGTTTTTTGCTTGGGAGAAGACACTCAAGAATTGCGAAATCAGAGCACCCAGCCCTTGAGACATAGAAAAAGATAACAAAATTCAAATGAAGCTGTGAAATAATTTTGTTGGTTTTGTGAATTGTTTGCTACCAAGCCTTGCTGGTGAGCAGATGGCACATGGCTTCTCCTATCACTGTAACACAGATACGCAGCTCTGTCTGTCATCCCACACTGACAGCCCCACCATCTCAGCTTATATCTCTGCTTGTCTTAGAGAAACCCATGTAAATCAGTGGGTATGGATAGGGTGAGTCATCTCATTGTCCACAAACATCTCTGCCCTGGTCAGAAATGATCATCTGTGCCTTTACTTTTAAATAGGGTTGCAGTGGTATACCGTTTCACCGTATACCACGGTATGAAAATTGACGGTTATCATACCATGTACATTTGCTTATCTACGG
Organism: Myxocyprinus asiaticus; assembly: GCF_019703515.2. NCBI lineage: Eukaryota > Metazoa > Chordata > Actinopteri > Cypriniformes > Catostomidae > Myxocyprinus > Myxocyprinus asiaticus. The sequence goes on from NC_059389.1 coordinate 31,139,079, forward strand.
TATTGAGAAAAAAACTGGACGGAGAATCTCACCTGCGCGTGCGCATCTCCTTTCCTCCTTGACTGTCAGACTCGTCAACTTGCGCCACAAACACATGCAGCGGAGAAAATGTCAGAGAGAAGAGAGTGTATGTGTGAGTTAGAGCAGTGTTTCTCAACTGGTGGGTCGCAGGTCTATTCGGACTGGGTCGCGGACAGCAGGGAAAGAACAATGACATGGTTCTCCCATTGAAGATATTTCGGCGGCCGCCCAAGTGATAGCCTATTTAGGACTGCCGAGGCAGTGGTGGCTTGGCGGTTAACGCTCTGGGTTACTGATTAGATGATCAGGGGTTCAAGCCCCAACACCGCCACGATGCCACTGTTGGGCCCTTGAGCAAGGCCCTTGACCCCATCTGCTCCAGGGGCGCCGTATCATGGCTGACCCTGCGCTCTGACCCCAGCTTGGCTGGGATATGCGAAAATTAGGGGCAGTGGTAGCTCAGCGGTTAAGGCTCTGGATTACTGATCAGAAGGTTGGGGGTTCAAGCCCCAGCACCGCCAAGATGCCACTTTTGGGCCCTTGAGCAAGGCCCTTTACCCTATCTGCTCCAGGGGTGCTGTATCATGGCTGACCCTGCACTCTGACCCCAGCCTAGCTGGGATATGTGAAAAAGAAGAATTTCACTGTATATGTGCAAATGTATAATGTGTGATAAATAAAGAAAATTATTATTAATTATTATTAATTATTATTATTAATTATTTTTTTATCATGTTTATAATTCGGTTTATTATTATAATTCTGTTAGCTTTCTTATTTTATTTTTTCAAGAGACTTTTTTTTTTTTACACATACTTACATTTAAAAAAATGGTTTCATGTTTCAATTATAAAGTGTTTGCTCAACCAGAAAAAAAATAAAAAACCTTCTGTTTTCACTCCTTTAAGGGTCATTGTAACAGATAATAGTAATTGTGTAATACCGTATACCGTGATACCGTGAAACCGTGATATTTTCTGAGATGGTTATCATACCATGAAAATCTCATACCATTGCAACCCTACTTTCAAAGAAAGCAAAAGAAAAGCTTGCTCACCTATTGTATCACAGTATGATAGAACAGCTGCACATCATCAGACTACAGCGCTACAAAAGCTCTACAGGAGGTAGCTAAAACTGCCCAACATATCATTAACTTACAATTAAAGACCATGGAAGACCTTAACAACTTGCGATCCCAGATCTCTGCACTCTTAGCTACATGATCGAGGACCCCATCCATTCGATTGGCAGACTATTCTTCCTCCTTAATGCCATATGGAAGACAGTACCACTATTTTGTTCCGCATCTGTACCTGCTTTTGCAGTTCTATTCAATTGATTTAAATTTTGCACTTAAATATTTCGCATCTTAAATATTTTGCCACAATTCCTTGGTATACTCTAATAAATGCTAATGTTAAGAGGGTCATCATGAGAAATAGATTTTCCTTTTTATATTTTGAAATAAGAGTCCAGAAGATCCCCTGTATAATTAACAGCATTTGCCGAGAGAGATTTTATTTCATATGTAAGCAAAATGGATGTTATAACTAAAATATACCCAAATTAATCTGAATTGAAGCTAAATCAGAATTGAAACATTGAGAGCCTTTGAATCAGAATCAAATCAGGAAATCTTTATCAGTACCCATCCCTGTTAGGGATGTCAAACCAATACCGAATGTTCAATAATAATCAATATTAATGTTACTGTTAAATTATATTTATTCTTTAGTTCACATCTTTTGATTTGTGTCAATGCATGGGTTTTAGAGCCTTAGTGATGATGCTGTGAGGGTATTTAATGCAGAAAAAGGCTGGAAAACGTTGCAGTACATTTACATGTAAAATTTACATTCACATGTAAAATACCACTACACTTTTGTTTTCTTTTTTGCTAAATGTTGTAAGCTTTGGACAATGGTAAATTAACTGAAGCTGTTTTAGAACATGGAGGGTTGCAGACAATGCAAATTGCATCACTTTCAATTAGTTTTTTGTTGTTTTTTATGGCGTTTGGTCATTGCTTTTCAACAGCAGTGTTGTTGTTTAAGGAATAACATAAAAGTCATGCTATATCATGGCTATTGAGGAGGCTGTGATATGTGTCAGGCCTTGCTGAAGTGCAGCCATGCTGATAACCATGATATAACGTTATTTAGTGCCTCAACGGCTAATTGATAAAGTCGATAATAGTCAATAATGAAAATCATCAATAACGAATTTCATTATTGATTAATTGGATATGTGTGCCGTGCACTGAGAAGCTCCATCAGTGATGTCACCTTACAGTAAAGAAAGCATGATAAAACTCATTGGTGGAGACCAGTTGAAGGGGAAAAAAACACTACCAGTTGTCCAACGCACAGGGGCACTTCATAAACACTTCAAAGAAGATCATAAGCCTGCAGTTTAATGTGGACCTGTTGCTAGGTCAGGTGTGTTGTGCTGTTTGATGTGCTTTAAAGTTGTTTCTCTCCAGTGTGTAACTTACATTTTACTGTTATTTTCTGTTTTATAATGTATAAATGCTATGAATTCAAAAATTAGGTGCGTATATTCCATCTCGCAAAATTGTTTGTCCTTGGCCCTAGTGAGTCTCCGTTAAACTTCAATGAGCAAGCGAGCGCACATGCATCTGCATCAATCAAACCAATTGCAAAAGAAAAAGGGAGCACAATCATTTTGATTAAACTGTGCAGTTTAATAAACATGCTTTTTCCTGCATTTACATTTTTGTGGTGGCCACTCATGCCAAATTTGCGAAGCCGAAATCAAATTTAACGATGTCTGTCTCGCATTCTGCGCTTTATAAGCGCTAAATATGTTTCTCATCTGAAACACGCATATGTGCGTCAGTTTAATTAATGTTTTTTTCTGCATTTATATTTTTTGTGGCAGCTGCCCATGTGAAATTTCGTGAAGCCGAAATCAAATTTAGTGATGGTTATCTTACGTTTTGCAGTTTATAAACGCTAAATATGTTTCTCATTTCATGAAACATGCATCTGTGCATGGCGATTGAAGCCTGACGTCACGTGCATGTTGCGCGATCCACCGCATAAACACATAGGCAAGTGATCTGCTCTGTGCTATGTCTGTGGAGCACCACAGAACTTATGTGACCTGTTTGAATTCGACTGAGAATTTGCTGCTTTAAAGCACTTTGGAGGCAGTCAGAACTCTCAAACGGTTTGACAGCAATGACGAGGAAAAGAGATAACACTGCTGCATGCGGCAACATAAATTGCAAGGCTTTTAATATATTATACAATATTATAGCATTTATATTTTCAACCTTTTTTAAAATGCTATGTATAGCATCAAATTATTAGTATTTTTTTAATAAAGAAATTTTAATAAAATACAGGAAATAAAATGTGGCCTTTTTATGCAAACAAAGAAATAATCGAAGATTAATCGGTTATCAAAATAATGATTAGTTGCAGCTTTAATGTTATTGCTTAACACTTTAAATATGTTGGTCACATAAAAAGTCATGTTTTAAAAAGAGAACTCATCTGTTTTTGAGACGGATCTTTAACAGTCTCTTTGTCTTTCTCTTAAGATCTGTCTTGTCTTCAGTGTGGACTGTGTTTTGAGTCAGCTGCAGCAAGTTCTAGAGACTCATGAGGTGAACTGGTGTCACGTTCTTTCATGTCTGTCAAATCTGCTGATATATCACTCTCAGACGCAGCACTGCCTCACAGGTACATGCAAATGCTCTTCAGATTGATTCATTAATACTGCGAGAATAATCACATCACACCTTGACCCTGTCATGCAGTGCCACTCTGTCTGTTCAGATCTGTTGTCCAGACTGCTGAGAGCTGCGTTTGACAATTATGATGTGGAAAAGATGATCACGTCATTCCTGTTGGCCCGTCAGGCGTGTCTCGAGGGTCCTGCCGTCTTTCCCTCCTATAGTGATTGGTTTAAAGTCCGTGGTTGTCCCTAAACACACATATATTAAACATTAAAGTAGCTTTTACCTGATTCTGCACATCTGAGACGTTTTTTTTGGTTGTTAATTTAAGAATTGTTTTGTTTGTCAGCTGTCATTTGGTGGATCCGGCTCTTATCATGGTAACAGCAAGAAGTCCACTGTCTTTCTCCTGAAGTTCCTGTCAGATCTGGTTCCCTTTGAACCTCCACAGTATCTGAAAGTAAGATCAGTGTTTTTGTGGTCTTAGTGCAACCCAGTTCCAATTACTTGTCGAACAGCTTGTAACATCATTTAGCAAATTAAGTTCATTAAACGTGTGCGTTTGGGCTGATCTCTCCGCACATTTTATTTTTTTCACTCTGATCTTTTTTTTTTTAGGTTCATGTCATGCATGCTCCATGCGTTGGAGGAAAGCATCGTTCTCTCCTGCAGGAGTACATCACCCTCGCCAAGACCCGACTGACAGATTTGAAGGTCTGATATCATGTTGTGTATCTGTTTTTTTTGTTTTGTTTTTTAACCAAGTGCCATTCGAGTTAACAGAGATGTATGTATTTCTGCAGTGAGTAACTGTTGTGTATATTCAGGTGTCGCTGGAGGACACTGGTATATTTGAGGTGGTGAACGGGTCTGCAGGTGTGGTTAATGTAAGTCTTGTGTGAATGCTTGTTCTGTTTAATGTCGCAGATCTGGAATATTTGAATGTTGCAAAGGCAATCATCTCTTCCTGCTTTAGATTAATAAGTTGTTTGTAAATGTGTGTTCAGTGTCCGGCACAGCAGGATGTTGAAAAAGCTATAACACTATTTACGGTCACCAATAAGATCCCAGCAACAGTAATTGAAGCCAGGTACTGTCAGATAACACACAACATCTCTAAAATACACAAACTCATGGAGAAGCTCTATTTTCTGACTGTGGTTTCTGTTTTGTCTTTAGTATTTTTAGGAGACCATATTTCCTGTCTCGATTCCTCCCTGTGCTCCTCTCACCACGTGTAGTAAGTTATGAAAGGACATAATCTTTGAATTAGTTCTCTTCTCCTTTGGACGACTCAGTCAAGATCTCCCTAGGGGATGGGCATCTGCATCCCCATCCATAAAGTCCTGTACCATAACGCCTTTAGGTCACTAGCCATTGCACCAGGGAAACCCTAGTCTCAGCCTAGGACGGCACGCCCACGGACCGCCCACATTTTGTGCACTAACCGCAGTCATAGGTCTGGCTACACGGGACTAGGGAAACCCCACCCTTTCCCTTCATTACCTGCTGTTCAGTCTCAGGACTTCTTTCTTCATATTATGGCATCCCCAAATAATTTTTGTAGTGAATTTTACTGCTTTAGTCAAGTCAAATAATTTTAAAATGTATAGAGCTTTTCACAATACACATGGTTTCAAAGCTTTATAGAAAAACATGTTGTAATACAAGTCATGTATTAATTCTGTAAACTGAGTAGATTTTTTGGTAGGCAGTGTTTGATATTGATTGAACTTTAAGATTACTGATTATGTCCAAACCGAAATGACTGCAGGGGTGCACGGAGGTGCAGCGGCCCTTGCTGTTAGGCCAGCAGCTTTAGTTGGCAGTACTTTTTTGTCTGTGTACTGCATTTTAAGAGAATGAAGTAATGGAAGCAGTGGTCAGTGTAACTCACTGTAAGAGTAGGACATCGGGCTTGACCAAAGCTGGATGTTAACCTGGTGTGTTACTCATTTTTGTGAAGTTCTGTGCTACCTTATCAATTTAGCATTGCATGCTTCTTGCTAACAGAAACGCTACTTAGCTACCAGTGCTAAGCTGTAAGGGAGGTTTGTATTTGGCTTTCCAGTCATATAATCATGGCTTCTGCAAAGAACTGCCAAGAGGCAAAAGCTGCCTTCCCTGCTATAGGACATGTGAGTTTTCCTTTTCAGTGAAAGTCCTGCATGTACATTGGTAATGGCAATACTAAGGAAGCATTAACCCCACTGACTTAGCAATAGATATCTGCAGAGACTTTTTTACTGATTTATCTGGTCAGGCTGAATTAGCTTGTTTGATTAATTGATAGGCTGTGGACTGAGGTCATGAGGGACCCATTTCTGAGTTTGTCATGGTGTCTGGCCCAGTCTACAGGCAGGACTATAAACTAGGGATGGCTCCGATACCTGGACCAGTATCAGGTCCGATACTGATGTTTTTACCCGGATCGGGTATCTTTCCGATGAGCCCTATCCATATCCAATACTGCATGTTGGTCATTGATGTTACTGTCAAGCTCAAATAATGACATAACCTTCAGATCACCATTAAAGTAGTCCATATAACTCGTGCATTTTATTCAGGCACTTACAGTCATCCAAAAGCTTTGTGAATTGCAAAAGTCTGTGTTTAATAATAAATATACAATCAGCATGCACAGCTAAGTATACTTTAGGCACCATACTTTACTGAACAAGCACCATTCTGCCGACACACACACATAAACACGGGCAGAGGCTCGTGATGCGCTGCTCAGCACAATATGTGGTCACTCCACACAAACTCTATCTCAGATGTAGATGATCAGTAGTTCGGTCTGCCTATAACATGCATTGAGAATGGCACCAAACAAGCATTTTACCAGATGTTGAATGAGAAGCGTATTACACTACTGTGAATTAGCCTACAAACAAACATTCAAACACAGACTTCTTGGAGCGCTCAGTGCCGGACTTTCAAAATAAAAGCCATAAGAAATGTATCACCAATGTATAGTATAATAATAATAATAATTATTATAATTGTTGTTGTTGTTGTTGTTGTTGTTGTTGTTGTTGTTGTTGTTGTTGTTGTTGTTGTTATTATTATTATTATTATTATTATTAGAAATTACTATAAAAACAAATTTGGTTCCAAAAATTACTGTGTGATTAAAAAATGGATTGATATACTAATAAAACTTTAGTATAGTATTAGTATTTAGTATTGAAATTACTGTTATTTTTGTTGCTACATCCTGTAGACTAGTTAGCAATAAAGTTTTGCACATGCTCGTAGGTCATTTTTTTTCTTCCTGCTTTATAAAGAATAATGTATTTTTAGAAGTGTTTGTTTCTTTACACAGAGTACTCCCTATCAGTTCCACACAGTGAATTCTAGATGTTCTAAACCCATTAAGAAAAAAACAACACTGGTATCGGATCGGGATCAGTATCAGCCGATACTGATAGTTCAGGTTTTGGAATCGGATCGGAAGAGAAAGAATTGTCGTTCCATCCATTCTTTAAACCCTTCATTGATACACTATGTGGCCAAAAGTTTGTGTACACCATGTATGCTTGATGAACATTTACATTTCGAACCATTGGCATTAATACCCCCTTTGCAGTAACAGCTTCCACTCTTCTGGAAAGGCTTTCCACTGTACTGTATGAAGTAACATGGCTGCAGGGATTTGATGCCAGGCACTGATGTTGGGTGATTGGGGTTACAACCGTAAAGATTTTAATTGTTATCAGTGTTTTATATTAATTGGGTTTTTATTGCAGCTTCCTCTGAAGTCAGATACCAGGATGAGCTTTATTGAGGCCTTAAGAAAGTAGGTATCATTTTATCAGACATTCTAATGATGCATTTTACCTTAAAAATGCACATCAGTTTATTTTTAACAACAGTTTGAATATTGTTAAATAATGTTTTTAGGGCAGATAAGATCCCTGCAGCTCTCTACATGTCATACACAGAGTCCTGTCAGAGAGAGAGAGACAGACAGCAGAAAGGTACTTCATCATACTCTTTATCACATCCTGATGGGTCTTACTACAGTGTGTAGTTATATGCATGTACTTAGCCTACTCTACCCCATAAAGTATTACCAGAATAACTTTTATTCAACTCTCATTACTCTGTGTGTGCTACATTTAAGTATTAAATGTTAAGTAGTAAACCTAGTCGGCTGGCAGCTGCCTATCTATACAGCATTTCTGGGCATTGCCTGCTGTCTGAGATGACTGCTCACAAGGTTTTGACACTTCCGGTATGGAATACATTTATGTTTCTGTTTCCTAGGTTTGTGTGAGTCTGTGAAGGTTGAGGAAGATCATCAGATGGTTCTGCAGGAACAATTCATTTATTTGAGGAGAATGTTGACTGATGGGGCTGCTGACGGTGGTAAATACACATTTACAAGCACATATACACACTGACACATATTTACATTTTATTTAGAGCTGTCAATCGAAAATTTACATTTTTAAGTACATTTATTAAATGATATGCTGATTAATTAATCAAATGTATTGCAATTAATCACATAATCAATCAGTATGAGGTAGACTTAGGCTGTTTTTGTGTTGCATCTGCACTATTTTTAATTGTTGGTCTGTGTTCAGGGTCTCGCTAGTTTTCAGTGTTTTGTGTCATAAACGCTGGATTTTTATACATTGTGTCAAGTTAAGTGTAGTTTGAAAAAAACAAGACCCCTGCATTTCGCTGTTCTTTGTCCAATTGTCTTTTAATGCAAGAGCACGTCCAATGTGAAGGGATCCTTTCTCATTTTGTGCTCTCTGCTCTTGGTAAGTGTGGTTTGGTGAGAGCTGGGTCTGCTACTGTCTAAGACTTTGAAAACCCCTGCCCTAACTCTACCCCTAATTGCCTTCTCTGAACAGTTTTTTGACATTTTAATGAAGACATCACAAACACACACACACACAGCTGTATGTCTTGCTTCCTGTCCTGTGTCAGATGTTTGTACTCAGCTGTCCAGGATCTCTCTCACGATGAGGACTCTGTGTACTGATGAAGAGACAGCAAGCGATGTCATCACACTGAACCTTCAGTTGCCTGATTCAACAAACACTGCAGTATGAACACTTGATTTTTAATGCTGCTGTCTGTGTGCACCGCCTTCATAAATTATTCACACTCCAGCGGTTATCACACATAAAATCTGTTGATACATTTTCACTGTCTGCCCCTCAATATATCAACATGTCGTAATGAAATGTGTTAAAACATTTCAGATCAGATCAGCACTGCTGTTATAAAGATTGAGAAGAAAAACAAACTTTCCTCAAGCACACTGAAGTTAATCTGAACAATCTAAACACAACCCAGACAGAACTAACATCAAGCCATCTTACCAACCAAAGCATTTGGACAAGAAAGCAGATGGCTGGAGGAGTGACCAAAGGAATAGAGCGTTTCAGAGAGAGAAACTGTCCAGACAATCAATCATCTCCTCAGCTGTTCACATATTCAACCTCTTTAGAGAGTCACTTGACAGAATGTTTACTAGATTTACGATGTTACGAGACTAAAGGGATTTTTATCTTTGCTCTTTGGCCCAAATGTATATCCCTACTATCCATCAGATCACACAAAGGAGCAAGTAGGAAGAAATTGCTTCCACAATTTTTATTTCAGCAAACAAAAATGTAAACTAAATCTTAACAGAAATCAAGTGCCAGAGGTGAATGTTTTCTGAAGGCTCTGCACATCTGTTCTGTGTTATTTTAAGTAAGATATGAGATATATTTTTGAGGGACATCTTTATTGAGTCTGTCTGTATGTTTCAGGTCATCAGTTTGATTATGCAAAACTTCTGTCTGTGTTTACTGGCTGCATCTAAACTCAACCCTCCAAACAGGTAAAACATGCATGGAATTCTTGGTAGAAGAATGGTTTAATGTGAATATTATTATTATTAATAATGCATGTAATTATTTATTGACCATTGGTGGCTTTTATAATTTTTCTCTTTACTGTTTTATAAAATCCAGAAGCCTCGAGGCCATTTGTTTTTTAGTTTTTTAACATTCAAACATGTTTTAGGCACTCGTGCCTAAGAACACCCCTTAACCATGGTGAAATCACTGTACACACAGCCTCCTGTGGCTTATTGCTTTAATAAACAGTTGATTAAAATGGATTTCAAAGATGTAGTATTATAACTGATTTCTAATGGATGTTCTCAGGCAAGGCTCATGGGCGAGTGTCTTCCTGAAAATTCTGTTGGGTCACAGAAATCTCTTTTCTGCCCTGATACACAGACTGTGGGATCTGCTTCAGAACCAGGTATCATGTTCTCTTCAGTGCATGTTTTATTGTTCTGTTGTGTTCAGTGTTGCATCATGTGTTTTTAATGCTGTATGTTTGTAGGTGAACACTCTGAGCCTGACTCATGTGCTGGGTTTGGCAGCACTGTTGGTTGAACTGCATTACTACAGACACATGTGTCCTCAGATGCAGGTGATGTGGCCGTCTGCAGCTGCTCTCTCTGTGTCTGAGCTTCTATCTGATGGCCTGATCTGCTCCACACGCTCACACATGGCTTTCTGCCTCAGGTTTGAGTACAGACTGCAAACGTCTTTGAACATGAAATCTATAGAATTGGATTACTGGTTATATGTGTATGATGTAGAGATGGGTTTCTCTTCAGGTTCTGTGTGGCTGTTCTCTCTTATGGGCTGTGCAGAGCCAACACTCAGTCAGAAGAACTCCAGAATTTCATACCAGAAAGACTTTATAAAAAGGTACAAAACCTGATAAATATCTTTTTGACGTGTCATGTTTCATTACTGAAAGCTTAAATCACCACTAATTGTGATGAATAATGTAAGTGGCAGGCTTCCAAACAGATAGGAGGTGTTAAAGTGCTGAAGTGCTTGAATTTAGCTTTTAGAAATTAAAGTACTGGTGATGATGGACCGATGAATACGTGAATACGTACTCAACCGATCTTGCTCATTGTCATATTAGTTCCTCAACATTGACACACTGGACTCATATAGTTGTAATTATAACCTCTTTTGCTACGCTTCGGGAACATTAACGACGGCGAGATGAATAATAAATAATCATCTAGAGGCAACAAAGGCTCGACCAACATGGCGGATTCTGCCAAAGCTAATGCTTGCAAAATGCTACACCTGACGCCACAGGCGACACTGACACTAATCATACCTCAGAGGGCTCCTGGATGAAATCCCTGCCGACGTCGCTGGGATGAAAGACGAGATCTGCTCTGTCAGACTGAAAAGCTATGCTCCTGTCTGGACGATGCCAGCTCCAACCGTAAGACATGGGATACTTCACTGAACACTGTCTGAAACTTGGACTTAAGATGGACTTCACTGCAATTTAATCTGCCTCAAGCTTAAGGCCCCGATATACTTCTGGAGAAGTTCTTCTGCGTTCTTTTTTCAGGGGTAAAAAGAAGTTCTAAACAGCAGAGCAATGGTATGTTTGGGAACATTCAGACACCCGCCACACCGATGTGCGAGGCATTTAGAGGAGCATTTAAATATGAGGATGCTCAGTAAAACCTATACTAATGTAACATTCAAATGTGTTATCAATGACTTTATGCCTCATTCTATGAGTAGAATTCACATGAAGTCAGTAAAAGATGCTTTTTAAACACTCGATGATGATTAAAAGTAATAAATATGCAGTAATGTTTTATTTGTCTTGTTTAGATTCTGAATTCATGATGCTGCGCTAACTCGCTATACGCGGCCATAATATGCGCCAATAACACTGTTATTGTAATTTATGATGACACTGATATTACTGCAAAGATGGGTGTATAAAAGAGAAATGATGGGCAAAATACAAACAAAAGAATGATGATAAGAGAGGCATATCTTACTATGGGCAGATGTGTGAATGGCTTTTGCTGCAGATGGCACATGAGTTAATGGGCACTTGAGAGTATTTGACTTGATTTGATTCCTTTTGTAGACTAATTAAACAAACAAAATAATTGCAAGATGTGGTCTTGCACGCCGGTGAGTTCATGTTAAATACTGACTGAAAAACATAAAGCAGTAGCTGGAGCCTCAGGTCAAACCTACCGATGTCGTGGACCAATGGCAGCAAGGTGTTTAGCAGCCGGTTAGAAGTTTTCCTAAAAGTTCGCCCAGGTGAGCTGTTCTGAACCACTGAAACAAATGCAAAAACACCTTTTTGGCCAGATTTTGTTCTAAATGATGTTACACCCCTTCGTTCTTTGATTTTGTATGAAGTATATCTAGGCCTTTACAGTCGAACTGCAGTGCACCTCACTGATCTCTGCCTGATTCACCTTGGTCAAAAGATTAACTACACACTTAAAATGGAATACATAGTCAATAAATTCATTTTCAACAAAAGCCTTCATCAGCAAAATAACAAAGGACAATGCATCTGTGTGCACTTCCGCAGTTAATTCAGGATGGCCTTACAGTACGTACAAAATCTTTTTGTTAAAACATGCTTTTTGTTTACATGCCCCTAACACTTACTTAGTTTACTAACTTTAAACCATGACTTGTACTAGACATAAATAACTAATATTGGCAATATATTCATGTTGTTTAGCCAGAGGGGAACTGGCCCCCACAGTGAACCAGGTTTCTCCCAAGGTTATTTTTCTCCATTAACCAATATACAGTTGTGCTCAAAAGTTTGCATACCCTGGCAGAAATTGTGAAATTTTGGCATTGATTTTGAAAATATGACTGATCATGCAAATAAAAACTGTCTTTTATTTAAGGATAGTGATCATATGAAGCCGTTTATTATCACATAGTTGTTTGGCTCCTTTTTAAATCATAATGGTTACAGAAATCACCCAAATGGCCCTGATCAAAAGTTTACATACCCTTGAATGTTTGGCTTTGTAACAGACACACAAGGTGACACACACAGGTTTAAATGGCAATTAAAGGTTAATTTCCCACACCTGTGGCTTTTTAAATTGCAATTAGTGTCTGTGTATAAATAGTCAATGAGTTTGTTAGCTCTCACATGGATGCACTGAGCAGGCTAGATACTGAGCCATGGGGAGCAGAAAAGAACTGTCAAAAGACCTGCGTAACAAGGTAATGGAACTTTATAAAGATGGAAAAGGATATAAAAATATATCCAAAGCCTTGAAAATGCCAGTCAGTACTGTTCAATCACTTATTAAGAAGTGGAAAATTTGGGGATCTCTTGATACCAAGCCAAGGTCAGGTAGCCCAAGAAAGATTTCTGCCACAACTGCCAGAAGAATTGATCAGGATACAAAGAAAAACCCACAAGTAACCACAGGCAGGAGAAATACAGGCTGCTCTGGAAAAAGACGGTGTGGATGTTTCAAGGAGCACAGTGTGACGATACTTGAACAAAAATGAACTGCATGGTCGAGTTGCCAGAAAGAGGCCTTTACTGCGCCAATGCCACAGAAAGGATTTTTTGGTTACAATATGTCCGACAACACCTTGACACACCTCACAGCTTCTGGCACACTGTAATTTGGAGTGACGAGACCAAAATAAAGCTTTATGGTCACAACCATAAGCGCTATGTTTGGAGAGGGGTCAACAAGGCCTATAGTGAAAAGAATACCATTTTTTGGGGGTGTGTGAGCTCTAAAGTCACGGGGAATCTTGTGAAAATTGATGGCAAGATGAATGCAGCATGTTATCAGAAAATACTGGCAGACAATTTGCATTCTTCTGCACGAAAGCTGTGCATGGGACGCTCTTGGACTTTCCAGCACAACAATGACCCTAAGCACAAGGCCAAGTTGACCCTCCAGTGGTTACAGCAGAAAAAGGTGAAGGTTCTGGAGTGGCCATCACAGTCTCCTGACCTTAATATCATCAAGCCACTCTGGGGAGATCTCAAACGTGCGGTTCATGCAAGACGACCAAAGACTTTGCATGACCTGGAGGCATTTTGCCAAGATGAATGGGCAGCTATACCACCTGCAAGAATTTGGGGCCTCATAGACAACTATTACAAAAGACTGCACACTGTCATTGATGCTAAAGGGGGCAATACACAGTATTAAGAACTAAGGGTATGCAGACTTTTAAACAGGGGGCATTTCATTTTTTTCTTTGTTGCCATGTTTTGTTTTATGATTGTGCCATTCTGTTATAACCTACAGTTGAATATGAATCCCATAAGAAATAAAAGAAATGTGTTTTGCCTGCTCACTCATGTTTTCTTTAAAAATGGTACATATATTACCAATTCTCCAAGGGTTTGCAAATTTTTGAGCACAACTGTATTATGGAGTTTTGTGTTCCTTGCCACAATCACCTTTAGCCTGCTCACTGGGGGTCTAAATACAAATATTATTTACTTATTTATTTTAAGGCACAATTTATAATCATATTTGCTATTAAACCACACTATTATGACTCTAAGACATTACTATATTACAGCTTCTTTTACCATTAAAGTATATTTTTCTGTAAAGCTGCTTTGAAATTATGTGTTTTGAAAAGTGCTATACAAATAAAAATGAAAATTCTCCCCCAGCCATCCATTCTTATCGCTCGGCCATGTCCTGCTCGCCACAACGTCCAAGTGTTTTAAATTCCCCATCCTTCAACAACAGTTCCTTTGTAAAGCTTGAATCGACCAACAACTAAAAATAGTGCAGATGGGCGAAAGCGTCACATTTATGCTCAAAGCAGGGCAAGCAGATGAATGACAGAGAGCTTCTCCTCTTCAAAGTTGTAACTTGACACTGCGTCTTCTAAAAGTGGCCCGAGATATGTATTAAGCAGTCAAAGACATCTGTCTGTGCATGTTTATGTAGAAAAACATTTAAATCCAGACAGACACATGAAAGTGTCCTGTGTAAGTTCACTTTGGATGAGTCTCCCATGACAGGCCCAGTCTGTCTTCTCTTCACCTGTGTGACTGATTGTGCACCAGTGGGCGGGGCCAAGGATGCAATGACGGAAAAATAGGCGTTGCATATGCAGATGTATTTAGTCCTTGTGATGTCACAAGTTCCACGAATTCCAAATTAGCCATTTTTGCAGCTTGATTTAAATAAATGCTCTTTTTTTGAGGAAGTTTTCAGTTCTGAAAAGATCAAGGAAAATTTGATTCCTCATGTCATGACCCCTTTAAGCGCAACGCAATGCCTTAACTCATAAGCGCAAAGTCAGTGGGCATGGCCACGAAGTGTATATTACCATATATTTCCATGTATATTATGCATAATAACCCTAACTGTAACCCTTGCATCAGAATACCCAAGACAGCAGGCAGTCATGACATGGGGTTGGAGAGATATACTGTAAAAGTTGTCGTCATATAATGAGACTTTGTGAGACAGGCAACTATTTATCCTTTGAAAAGCTGTACAAATGCACAGGGCAATGGCTGAGGGCTCAATGAATAAATGGGGATAGAGTGCCTCCCTGTCTCATTCCTCTGCGAAGAGGGTAATAGTTTGAGCAAATGTCATTAGTGCGGACAGAGACTAAGGTGTAAAGTCATTTTACCCATGATAATAATTTAGGGCCAAATCCAAAACTCTGCAATATTTCAAAAATAAAACTCCATTCCAGCCGATCCAATGCCTTCTCAGCATCTAAAGATCTTACAGATTCAGACACATCAGTACTGGATTTACAAAACAATATATCTAGTAATCAGCGTGTATTTGAAAAGAAGTGCCTGCCTTGGACATAGCCTGTTTGATCCATTAAGATAAGGGAAGGAAGAACCTTCTCAAGACATCTGGCTAAGCATTTGGCATGTACTTTGTAATCCATGGAAAACAATGAAATGGGGCGGAAAGAGCCACATACAGTGGGGTCTTTATCCGATTTTAGTATGAGACGGATAGATGCTTGCCGTAAAGTAGTTGGCAAAAGCCCATTTGATGAGGTGTGGTACAATTCAAGGAGCACAGGTGAAAGTTCTGTGGACAGCTCACTATATAGTTCCACTGGGAAGTCATCGGGCCCCGGAGTTTTCCTAGATTGCATACTTTTGATGACATCTTGAATCTCTTCTCCATCAATGGTCTGTCAAGCATGGCTCTGTCTCTATCATTATAATCATCAGAGCTAGGATTACTCTCAGAAGTAAATAACCTGCTGTAGAATTCCACAAGTGTCATTTATTTGTTTATTGCAGATGGTAAGGGAGCCTGAACTAGTCTTAATTTGTGCTATCTGATGTGATGCATACAGTAAGACTGCTGGCTTTGATGGGCCAATAACCTGCCAACCTTGTCTCCAAATTCATAAACTGAATGCAGGACTTTAAGAAACTGCCATTCTTCCTTTTATGTGAATATTAAATCAAATTCAGTTTGCAAATGCAGTCGTTTTTGATAGATTTCTGGTGAGGGTGAATTAGCATGTTGGCTGTGGAGCTGGGCTAACGTGTCCGAAAGTTCATTAAATTGACCTGATTGCTTCTAATATTCTTTTGCTGAAAAACTGATAATGTTGACAGGCAAAAATGCCTTCCCAAAATGTGCAATACGAGATTTCATCTGATGCATTAGTATCAATAAAGAACTGAAAGTAAATGTTTTGCCCAAAGGATTGGTTAGCCCCCAAGGGTCAAAAAGACTTTAGTGTTCAATGAAATGGTTAATGGCTGCTGCAGTTTTAGAGAGATCTGGGTTAAGAACACAGGTAAAGTCTCCTCCTATTATTAGGAAGTGGCTATCAACATCTGGGAGGGAGGAAATTAATTATTGATAAAAAATATTGTCATCCCAATTAGGTGCAAAAATAACAAGCCAAAATAACACATCTATGTAATAGCTGACCAGTCACAATAACATATCTGCCATTTTTATCTGTGATAACTTTGTCGCTTCAAAAAAAGAAACATCTTTATGTACACAGTCCACTAGCTCAGAATATAAGAACAGATAGCTCCACTCCTAAACAAGACCCCCCCCCTCAACAGGGTGCAAAATGATCATATAAATTATTTCAAACAGTGACAGCTTATCAGTATAATATATGCAATTTCATTACTTCATATTGATTGTACAATTATTATTTTTTTAAAAGCTCAAATGTGATTATAATAATGAAGACAAATTATATATATACTTCTACAGTATACAGAAGTTACACTTTCACATACTATAAACAGTATATAGTGAGTTACATATCAATATATATGAGTTACTTTTCCTGGCCGGAATCCTCTTAATTTGTTAATGGTCCATTCATGCCATGTAGGAATTACTGTAGTTATGAGTTTCTGACTTGTAAATATTGTTCACATCACTTGTAATACAAGTTGGGAACTCAGAATTATATGAAAGCTCTGAATTCTCTTCTGTGAAGTCAGTCAGTCATTCAGTCGTTTTTATTTGTATAGCGCTTTTCACAACATACATCATTTCAAAGCAGCTTTACAGAAAATCATGCTTTAGCAGAAAATGAAACCGTAATATCTATAAAGTCTTAGAGTCATCATTGTGTAGTTTGATGAAATATGATTGTAAATTGAATATAAAAATAAATAATTAAATATTAATTGTATTTAGAACCCCAGTGAGCAAGCCGAAGGCAACTGTGGCAAGGAACACAAAACTCCATAAGATGTTGGTTAATGGAGAAAAATATCCTTGGGAGAAATCAGGCTCACTGTTGTGGCCAGTTCCCCTCTGGCTAACATCATGAATATAATGCTGATATTAGTTATTTATGTGCAGTGCAGGTCATGGTTTAAAATGATTAAACTAAGTAAGTGTTAAGGGCCAGCGTTTAAACAAAGATTTTGTATGAACTGTAAGATTAATGACTAATGTCTTTGAGGTTGAGGTTGAGACAGGGAAACAAATAGAATAATATTAGCGTAGATGCCGTTAAATTTACTGCAGATTTATAGATTATTAGAAATGTTTCTGAGAAATGGCTATTATTCCCCACAAACTTTGGCCGGGAGACACAGACTCGATCGACACCAATTTCACAGCTGATTGCTATTAACAAGTTAATTTAAAAGTTGTGATAACAAAACTTTGTGTCTTACCTAATGTAACGTTAGTAGCCTTCTCCCCTGTGCCTGACCATGACGCATATAATCCATCCTCCTTTCCAAGAAAGTTGGTAAAATACATCCAGGTTTTCTGTGATTCCTCTCTTGCTGATTGAAACAGCATAGCTAATTGAAATCACTCATTATTTCAACTTCAAAAGTCCACTTGCTGTCACGGTGACTGATGACAAACACGACTTGTTTAGAATCAGCTTTGCAGTTCTTTTGTATCTCACATAAGATAACTTGGACTGTTTGCCCTTTTGAACTATAATAACGATTGCTCGTTCATTGCCACAGCTGCTAACGTTAGCATTGCTAATTTGCTATCATGTGCCTTAACTCCGCTCTGCCTCTGATGTCACTCAGCTCATTGTGGCTCCTCTCCGTTTTCACCTTATTTCCTGCTCATCCTAATTTTACAATGTTGCAACTTAGTTACAACACACACACAGCACCATCATCTTCATCACTGTCTGATCACAGCCGGGTGTTCTCAGATCGATTCGGGTATTACACATAATGTTAAACAGACCCGGGACCAGCAGCAATAGAATGGGACCCGACCCAGACCCGGCTGACCGTATAAAACGTGGATCCGAACCCGTACAGGTCCCGGGTCAGGTCTCGGATGTTCGGGTTAGGGTGGACCCGTGAAGACCTCTAATTTATAATAAAGTAATACAAAAATGACTACAAAAGATTTAGAAGTGAGTAGTTTTTCGAGATATAAGATTATACAGTAAATCACTTTCACTAATCAGCCCCCAAATGTAGTCTCCCATCATGTTCTTGTTATACTGTTATACTTATCCTGATGGAAGCGCTCGCCTTGCTCCTCTGAGTACGCTCCCATGTTCTCCTTGAATTTATCAAGATGATCGTCAAGGATATGGACTTTGAGGGATTTCAGAGGTGGAGCTGAGGAAAGAAACCCATACTACCCCAACCAAAAAGACCTCAACGACTTGATTAGAGATCTTGGTCACACCAAGTCCAATGCCAAGTTTTTGACGTCTATGCTCAAGCATTGGAACTTGTTGGATGAAAGTGTGCAAGTCACAGATCTTTTTTTCCAGCTTCTTCACCCGTCAAGATGGGCTCTGTTTCTGCCACAATGTGACCAGTCTGTTCGAGGCAATCGGAATCGCATGTAACCAGAATGAATGTTGCCTCTTCATTGACAGCTCATCCAGGAGCCTCAAAGCTGTGCTGCTCCATAATGGTAACAAGTACCCGTCTCTTCCCCTGGCTCACTCGGTGCACCTCAAAGAGGATTACAACAGCATCAAGACCTTGCTGGACGCTTTGAAGTATGATGAGTACGGCTGGGAGGTCATAGGAGACTTCAAAATGATGGCATTCCTGATGGGTCTCCAAGGTGATTTTATCTAGTTTCCCTGCTATCTTTGACTTTGGGACAGCAGGGACACCAAGGCACACTACCACAGGCGGGATTGGCCACAGCGGACTGAGTTTTCTGTGGGGAGGAACAACGTCAAGTGGGAGCCACTGGTGGACACCCAGAAGGTGCTGATGCCACCACTGCACATCAGATTGGGCTTTATGAAACAATTTGTCTAGATAAGGAGTCGGCAGCCTTCAAGTACCTTCAAGACTTCTTCCCTAAGCTGTCTGAGGCAAAGGTCAAAGCTGGTGTCTTCGTCGGACCACAGATAAAGAAGATTCTGGAGTGGAATGAAGCTCACTGGTAAGGAGAATGCAGCTTGGAACAGCTTTGTCGCAGTGGTTCGGTGCTACCTGGGCAATCACAAGGCCAAAAACTATATGAAGCTGGTTGAGACTCTGGTGAAGAACTACGGCACAATGGGCTGTAGTATGTCCCTCAAAGTCCATATCCTTGATGCTCATCTTGATAAATTCAAGGAGAACATGGGAGTGTACTCGGAGGAGCAAGGCGAGTGCTTCCATCAGGATATACTGGACTTTGAACGCCGCTACCAAGGACAGTATAACGAGAACATGATGGGAGACTACATTTGGGGGATTATTCGTGAAAGTGATTTACAGTATAATCGTAAATCTCAAAAAACGACTCCCTTCTAAATCTTTTAGTATAAAATCTTTATAAATACATGTTCATTTGGATTCATATGTTGTTTTTTCTCACTTTATGTGAACGAAAAGACACAAATTCGCCCGCTTTCTCATTGGAAATAGGTAAATTTCAAAATATCACTGTTCTGGTCACAGATCACTGACTGACTCAAGATGGCGCCGAGTATGGCTGCTGCGTTGCGAGCTCCAACACAACATAGTAATGTTTTGTTTGTTTTGTTCACAATTCTTATGTTTTTTGTCTTGGATGTTGTCTGCCTTATTGTCTACGACAGACAAACACTTTTGGACATTGGTTCAGCAATCTCACACCGTAAACCGGACTTCACATTCCTCAATGCCGACCCGCTGTTTACAAACATGCAAGCAGAGCCCTTTGTCTGGGCAGCACGGCCGCGGAAACACAGGAGGAAAAGGGGAAACCGAGCCGGCGTTCTCATCAGAGTAAGACGCCGCGCAAATCGACCCCCGCTACCCACTATTCTACTGGCAAATGTTCAGTCTCTGGATAACAAGCTCTGCGAGCTGAAAGCACGGATCTCTTTCCAACGAGATACAAGGGACTGCTGCATTATCTGCCTAACAGAAACTTGGATGTCTGCGGAGATTCCAGACTCAGCCATTGAACCCGCGGTGTTCTCCGTGCACCGAGCGGACAGAGCGAAAGACCTCTCAGGTAAAAGCAGAGGTGGTGGTGTATGTTTCATGATCAACAAATCCTGGTGTGATCAGAGGAACGTACATTCTATCAAGTCTTTCTGCTCTCCTGATCTGGAATTTCTTATGCTTCTGTGTCGACCATTCTGGCTACCGAGGGAATTCACAGCGGTCATTATCACTGCTGTGTACATCCCGCCACAAGCCGACACAGACCGGGCACTCAAGGAACTGTATGGGATTATAAGTGAGCAGGAAACCGCGCACCCTGAGGCCGCGTTCATTGTGACCGGGGACTTTAATAAAGCCAGTTTAAAATCAGTCGCACCAAAATATCACCAGCACATTAGTTTCAACACACGAGGGGACCGGGTTTTGGACCATTGCTACTCTCCGTTCCGGGATGGCTACAAATCCCTCCCCCGCCCACCATTTGGCAAATCAGACCACTCTTCCATTTTGCTTCTGCCCGCTTACAGGCAGAAATTGAAACAGGAAGCACCCACCCTCAGAACGATCCAGTGCTGGTCGGACCAATCAGATTCTACGCTACAAGACTGTTTTGATCACACGGACTGGGAGATGTTCCGGTCCGCCTCTGATGACGACATCGAGCTTTACGCTGATAGCGTAATGTGTTTCATCAGAACGTACGTAGAGGACGTTGTTCTGACCAGAACTGTACGAATCTATCCGAATCAGAAACCATGGATCAATAGCGATGTTCGCGCGGCACTTAATGTGCAGACCTCCGCTTTTAATTCCGGGAACTTGGAGGAGCATAAACAAGCCAGTTATGCCCTCCGAAAAACTATCAGAACCGCAAAACGCCAGTACAGGAGTAAGATTGAAGGACAGTTTAACACCACCAACTCTAGAAGCATGTGGCAGGGAATTAACATCACGGACTTTAAAGGGAATAAAAACTCCGCCATGAACACCGCTGCCTCTACCGGATGAGCTAAATACTTTTTATGCTCGTTTCGAGGGAAATAACACTGCCCTCGCGGAGAGAGCTCTCGCGGCTGAAGCTACAGAGGTTAGTTCATTCTCCGTCTCTGTAGCGGATGTAACTCGATCCTTCCAACGGGTGAATATCCACAAAGCCGCGGGCCCAGACGGCATTCCGGGCCGCGTCATCAGAACGTGTGAACCAGCTGGCTGGTGTTTTTACGGACATTTTCAACCTTTCCCTCTCTTTGTCTGTAGTCCCCACATGCTTTAAAACATCCACCATTGTGCCTGTTCCAAAACAATCAAAAATAACTTGTTTAAATGACTGGCGTCCTGTTGCTCTGACCCCCATCATCAGCAAATGTTTTGAGAGACTAATCAGAGATTACATCTGCTCTGTATTGCCACTCTCTCTTGACCCGCTGCAGTTTGCTTACCGCAACAACCGCTCCACTGATGATGCCATTGCATCTACAATACACACTGCTCTCTCCCACCTGGAAAAAAGGAACACTTATGTGAGAATGCTGTTTGTAGTCTACAGCTCAGCATTCAACACCATAGTGCCCTCCAAGCTAGATGAGAAACTCCGGGCTCTGGGCTTAAACAGCTCGCTGTGCAGCTGGATCCTGGACTTCCTGTCAAGCAGACGCCAGGTGGTTAGAATAGGCAGCAACATCTCCTCCTCACTGACCCTCAACACTGGAGCCCCGCAGGGCTGTGTTCTCAGCCCACTACTGTATTCCTTGTACACACATGACTGTGTGGCAACACATAGCTCCAATGCCATCATTAAGTTTGCTGATGACACGACGGTGGTAGGTCTGATCACTGACAATGATGAAACAGCCTACAGAGAGGAGGTGCACACTCTGACATACTGGTGTCAGGAGCACAACCTCTCCCTCAACGTCAGTAAGACAAAGGAGCTTGTGGTGGACTTCAGAAGAAAAGACAGAGAACACAGTCCCATCACCATCAATGGAGCACCAGTGGAGAGAGTCAGCAGCTTCAAGTTCCTGGGTGTCCACATCACTGAGGAACTCACATGGTCCATCCACACTGAAGTCGTTGTGAAGAAGGCTCATCAGCGCCTCTTCTTCCTGAGACGGCTGAGGAAGTTTGGAATGAACCGCCACATCCTCACACGGTTCTACACCTGCACTGTGGAGAGCATCCTGACTGGCTGTATCTCCGCCTGGTACGGCAATAGCACCGCCCACAACCGCAAAGCACTGCAAAGGGTGGTGCGAACTGCCAGACACATCATCGGAGCTGAGCTTCCCTCCCTCCAGGAAATATATACAAGGCGGTGTGTGGGAAAAAAAGCTCGGAGGATCATCAGAGACTCCAGCCACCCGAGCCATGGGCTGTTCTCACTGCTACCATCAGGTAGACGGTATCGCAGCATCAGGACCCGCACCAGCCGACTCCATGATAGCTTCTTCCCCCAAGCAATCAGACTTCTGAACTCTTGATCTCCCACGATCAAAATACATCAGCACTGCACTTTATTACCCTTACTCTTATATCTCACACCGGACTGTCATATATTATATTATTATTATTATATTATGTTCTCTCTTAACAACTGACTATCAACCGACAGCCTGAATGTCAATACAGTACAATACTGTACATTCTATATATATATATATATATATATATATATATATATATATATATATATATATATATATATATATATATACTTCTTTATATATTTTTATTTTTCATTTTTTATTGAATAATGTGTATCTATATAGTGCGTATTGTATACTGTACAGTGTATGTTATTATTTGTATATTGTTGAGTGTAATTATGTGTATAACAGATGTTTAAATTGTGTTGTGTTAATTTGATGTTATTGTAAATTGGTATATGTCTCATCACTGTCACGACTGCTATGTTGATCGGAACTGCACCCAAGAATTTCACACACCATTGCACTTGTGTGTATGGCTGTGTGACAATAAAGTGATTTGATCTGATTGATTTGAAAAGCAAAGTTTGTGGGGAATAATAGCCATTTTCTATACTTTTGAGGCATAAGCAATTAGGAAATAACACGTACTACCCAGGAATAAAAACTGTTACATAGTGTAATCATATTTATTGGTTCTAGTCAGCACTCTGGAAGCTGCATTTGAACCAATTGAAGTTTATTTATTGAACTTGCAGTACATCCTCCCAGTAATGCATTAAAATCTAGTCTTAAGATCATGAACGCATTAATTAGTTTGTCGGCATCCGCAACAGAGAGCACGTGTCGTAACTTAGCAGTATTTCTGAGGTGGAAGAATGCTGTTCTACAAACATTGGAAATGTGATTTTCAAAGGACAGATTGGTGTCAAATATAACACCTAAATTCTTCGCTGTAGAAGATGACATAACAGTTCATCCATTGAGGGTCAAATTATATTTTAGTGGCTTATTTTTTAGAGGTTTTTGGTCCAATAATTTTACCTCTGTTTTGTCGGAATTGAGTAGATGGGAATTTCTGGCCATCCAATCTTTGACTTCATTGATACACTGCTAATTTGGAGAATTGTGAAATTTTGTCGGGTTTCGAAGAAATATAAAGTTGGGTATCTTCGGCATAACAGTGGAAACTTATTACACAATTCCTGACAATATCTCCCAGGGGAAGCATATATAAGTAGAAAAGCAGAGGCCCTAAAACTGATCCCTGTGGCACTCCATACTTAACTTTTGTTTGATTTGTCAATTCCTCGTTTACACATACAAAGTGGTAGCGATCTGTTAAATAGGACCAAAACCATGCTAATGCAAGACCACAAATGCCAACATAATTCTCCAGCCTATTCAAGAGAATGTCGTGATCTATGGTGACGAAGGCAGCACTAAGATCTAGAAGCACTAGAAGAGAAATGCAGCCGTGATCAGATGATAAGAGCAAGTCATTTGTAACTCTGATAAATGCAGTCTCTGTACTGTGATGGGGCCTAAATCCTGACTTAAATTTTTCATATATATACAGTTTCTCTGTAGAAATGAACATAGTTGGGAGGACACTACCATTTTCTAGTATGTTTGTCATAAATGGGAGATTTGAAAAATGGTCTATAATTAGCTAATTCTCCAGGATCAAGTTGTGGCTTCTTAATAAGCAGTTTGATAACTACCATTTTAAAGTTTCTTGGGACATGTCCTGAGGATAGCGAGGAGTTAATAATATTAAGAAGAGGTTCTGAGATTACAGGGAATTCCTCTTTTAAGAGCTTAGTTGGTATTGGATCTTTGGATTGGATGTTGTGACTTTAGATTTTTTGATAAGTTTTGCTAGCTCTTCATGACGTATGACAGCAAAGGATTGAAGTTGCTCGTGAGGAAAATTAGAGACACTGTTTTCTGAGGTGCTGTGACTGTTGATTGCATAATTAAAATTTTATTTCTGATGACTTCTATTTTATCAGTAAAACAATTCATGAAGTCATTACTATTGTGCTGCGATGAAATATCTGGTTCAGTCGAGGCTTTATTTCTAACCAATTTAGCCACAGTACTGAATAAACACATTGGACTGTTGTGGTTATTTTCTATGAGTTTGCTAAAATATGCTGACCTGTAGCTACAGACACTATCCTTCCATGCACCGCGAAATACCTCTAATTTTATATTCTTCCACTTGCACTCCATTTTTTTGAGCTGCTCTCTTGAGAGCACGAGTTTGATCATTGTACCATGGTGCAGGCTTTTTTCTTTAATTGAAGGGGGGCGACACCATCAAGAGTGCTAGAGAAGACTATATTTATATTTTCTGTTATTACATCAGGTTCTTGA
Source organism: Myxocyprinus asiaticus (assembly GCF_019703515.2). Classification (NCBI taxonomy): domain Eukaryota; kingdom Metazoa; phylum Chordata; class Actinopteri; order Cypriniformes; family Catostomidae; genus Myxocyprinus; species Myxocyprinus asiaticus. The sequence continues at coordinate 31,164,300 of NC_059389.1, forward strand.
CTTTTTGGCTTACTGAGTCTATGAGACAAATTTGGAAGATAATTAGTGAAGCTATCTTAAATGGTCGAAAGAATAGTTCTACCTAAGTGATAGCATGGTGTAGATTGAGTGACATTAGCAGATCGCAGCAAACAAGAGATGAGGTAATGATCTGAGATGTCATCGCTCTGCGGTACAATTTCTATAGTATCAACATCAACTCTATATGACAGAATTAAATCTAGCGTATGACTATGGTGATGAGTTGGTCCTATCAATTTTGTCTGACTCCAAGGTAGTTTAGAATATTGATAAATGCTAATCCCAATGTGCCATTTTCATTATCTATGTGAATGTTGAAGTCACCAACAATTAAAGCTCTATCTACAGTAACAACTAGATCTGGTTGAAAATTTGCAAATTCACCAAGGAAATCAGAACATGGCCCGGGTGATCTATATACTGTAGCAAGCGCAAAAGACAACAGAGATTTTTTATTTGTATCTGACTGTCACATTAAGCATTATTAGTTCAAAAGACTTAAACTTATATCCTGTCCTCTGAGTAACACCAAAAACTTCACTGTAAATTGTAGCAACTCCTCCTCGACCCTTCAGACGAGGCTTATGTTTATAACAATAACCTGGGGGAGTAGATTCATTTAAACTAAAATATTCATCTGGTTTAAGCCAGGTTTCACTCAGACATCCATTCAGTGACACTAATCTATTATAAACCTCGTCACCATGACGAGCAAGGAGGGGGCCAGAGCATATTACAGTGTCTGACATCATTTTTGCAAGTTCACACACCTCATTAACATTAACTCTAGTGATCTCCGACTGGTGAAGGCAGACATCCTTGGTACCAACATGAATAAATATTTTAGAAAACCAACATTTAGCATTAGCTAGATGCTCGAGCCCCAGAAATGCATTTAACAATATTGTCTGGAGCCGTTATTTCCACGTTCCTTACAATAGGATCACCTATGACCAAGACTCTTTCAACATGATTCTCAGTGGGTGCATCACTGAGTGGGGAGAATCGATTGGAAACCCTAACAGAAACGGGAGAGTGTTGTCACTGCTGAGAGAGTATGCCGCAAGACGTCACCCAAGCGCCCTCCTGCAGGGGCTCTACAGCTGGAACCAAAGTGTGTGTTGCTCGCTGTTCTACCCGCATCCGAAACAGTATCTACCGACTTCTCTTTCTCACTGTCCTCCACTAGTGTTCAGATGCGTTTCTCTAACTCATTAACCTTCTCTGTCAGCCTGAAAAATTCCTAACATTTATCACATGTAAATCCCTTACTGCTGACAGAAGAAGCTATAGTAAACATGTAGCATGCAATGCAGGAAGAAATAACATGAGCGGATGCCATGACTTACCGTAATTGTTTGTTGTTATTATGGTTGTTCTTGGGCAGCGAGGGTTTGAGATCGATGTGGTTCAATGTTGTTCCTGATCAGCAGAGGTTTGAGATTGATGCAATAATCCATGTAAAACACAGAGGAGAAAACAAATGCACACAGTCGAGATGCTAGATGTAGACAAGCGGAAAAAAATAAAATAAAAAAGAGAGAAAACGGGTGTGCGATGTAAAATACACGCAGTTGAAACGGTAGAAAAGGTGGAAAAAAATAAGCATGCGGTAAAATGGTAAAGGATAAAACGATGAACGGATAAGAAGTATAAGCAATGCTAAGCAGGCTAGCAAGCTACAAACACAGACTCGTGCAGCGTGCCGGCAGCACCCGGAATAGGAAGTCTGTATGACTATGTTGACTATGACTATGTCCTTGAAGTTCTTGAGAGTCCTTGATTTTCATTCAGTCTTGCCTGTATGAACCCTGTAATATGTTCTTTTTGTTATTGTATATGAAAATGCTTATCGGTGTTTATCTTTGTGTTTGCAGGCTCTTTATCTGATCCCCAGACTCATCTTAGAGACTCGAACACACATGAGCGATGAATGTGACTCTGATATGAACACAGATATGTCTGATCTCACTGGAAGAATGAAAGACGCATCTATAGCTCTGTGGCAAAACAAACAGATCAAATCCCTGCAGAAACACTATCAGGTACTTACAAAGCAAAATGATGAAAGAAGTGATGGTGCGATTGAGTGATGTTTTGATGTATGTGGTGCATGCATGATGGGTTGAGTAAAATAGGTGGTAGTAGGATTTTTGATTGTTTGATGGGAGTGGTGGAGTGAGTGATGGTTTGATGGTGTGATGAGAAGAGTGATGGACTAGTGTGGTAGTTTCATAAAGTGATGGATGGATGGATGTAATGGTTTAATTTGATGGCTGGTGGTGTGATGGTTTAATGGAGTAAGTGACTGGATGATTTGTGAGGTGTTATTTGGCTTTTATTACATTCTCATTCTTTCATCAGCTGTCTTTCTCTGAGTGGCTCTCTGCTGAACTTCATGTACTACGCAGCCAAGATGCACTGACAGATCCAGAAAGGTACGGCAGTACACTTTCACAACACACATGCTGGCACATTCACAGACACTATGGCTTGGCTTTGTGTCCAAAGATCAAAAGGGAAGTGTTTTGTTCCCACTATTTGTCCTACTTTTTTGTAACACTCATGCTAATGGATATTGGCTCTGTTTCGTGAGATGTCTCTGAAAGCTGTCTCTTTGTCTGTTTGGCTAAGTTGCACCATTTGTTCCTGTCAGCAGCCCAAGGATCCCATGTTTTTAGGTCGATGTCTGCTGAGAATGGCTGATGTTTTTTTTAGTCTTTGAACAGCTTTTTAGGCCCAATTCTATTTAATCAGAGCTATGCCCTGAGTAAAGCATTATCTTGAGTAGGTTAATGGACTGTAAGCTGTCTTTCAGCTCTCTTCAGGATCTAAAAAATTTGGATATTGTCTTTTCCCACTATGCCCATTATTTATCATAGTCAATGTTGATGAAATCGCTTCTGTAGTTGTTGATGACTTTTGTACAATATTCAGGGTTCAGAGCTCTACAGAAGGTTGGGGATCAAAAATGATCGACAGACCTTGATCTTGGTGGTTGGATTCAGTGAATGGTCTTGCCAGACTCGTTTTTTGTAGATGGCCAAAGAACTGTTGTCCTTTGTGAATCTGTTGTCCGCATTTCTCAAGATGTTGTTCGAGATTAAAAGGATTCTGGGTCAAAGCAGATGGCATAATGGCCCATGTTCTTCACCCAGCACTTTCTTGGGGTTGCCAGAGGAAGAAGATCATGTTTGGCATGCCTCTTTCTGATCTGAACCCTTATTGGCTCTCTGGTAGGATATCTGCTGCTATGGTGGTTATGAGGCTGTTCTGAATATCCGTAGAGACAGTATGTTGCCTGCCATGAGGGATAATCCAGTAATTAACGATCAAATTTTTTCTCTTGTCTTAGCCTTGTCCAAATGGCCATCCACACAAAGTTTGTAGACCTTGATTTGGATCTGGTTGATCCCCCAGGGTTTTTCATATTCTAAGCTATTTGATGGCAGTTGAAACATCATTTTGATTTTGGGTGGGTTGGGTGGGCTGGCTTCATTGTTGTTGAGCTAAGCTCCAGTTTTAAAGTTCCAGTTTTACTTCTTTCTTTTTTCTTTTTCTTTTTTTTTTTTTTTTTTTTTTTTTTGTTGTAAGTCCAGACAGATGACCCTACAACTTTAGCAAACATTTCTGCCTATCTCTCTGACATTATGAACTGGATGAGTGATCAACATCTTCAGCTCAACCTGACAAAGACAGAACTCTTTGTCATCCTAGCCACCCCATCAACTGAATAAAACATCATTGTACAGCTAGGCTCAACAACAATAAAACCAGCCAGGAATCTTGAATTAGTTCTTGACAACCAGCTCAACAAATGAACAGTCATGCAGATTTATGCTCTATGACATCAGGAAAATCAGACCTTAGCTTTGTGATTATGCACAGCTCCTGGTCCAAGCCAGAGGTGTTGCTAGGGTAAATTTTGAATTGCGTTAAAATGTGTAATGAATGATAGTGTAAACTGAACAAATACTTTCAACATTCTGCATTTCTTGCATTTTTAACAAACACAATTATGATTTCCTCTATTGGTTGTAACCTTTCGTACCAAGAAAGTGTGTGGTGCTAAACTTTGTTTCCTCACTATGCCTGAAATAATAGTTTTAACAAGAATACTTGCATAACTTAAGTTAGAATGAGTTTAAGATTTTGATAAATGGCATTATTTAGTTTACTGAATTTGTGCTGGACAGCAACCAGTGAGCTACCTTCTGGATGCTGACCCCTTGCTGACCACATTATTGATGCTTGATCTGACTAAAATAAAATAAGTAAAATAAATTACTGATATTTATTTGTTTACATGGCATGGAGTAAAATGACCAGCTCTAATGTATTTACATTGTATGGGTGACTATTAATTTGTTAAAAAAATCCTGAAATGTTTAAGAAGTTTGGCCCTTTAAATAACTGTCTACATAAATCAATCTACTTCTCATTTACTGGTCTGTGATACCTCTTGAGCTCTCTATCTCCTGACTGGCAGTGTCTGTCTGTTTTCAGAAAAATAAAAATATATATTTTCTGCATGTCTTCACATTTGAAAATATGATTTATAATATGGTTTAAGATGTCAGCCTACATGTACAGTTGAAGTCAGACGTTTACCTACACTTGGGTTGAAGTCATTAAAACCAATTTTTTATAGCAAATTATAGTTTTGGCAAGTCATTTAGGACATCTGCTTTCCAGAAAATGATGTCAAGCCTTTAGACAATTAGCCAATTAGATTCTGATAGGAGGTGTACTCAATTGGAGGTGTACCTGTGGATGTATTTGAAAATCAGCCAAGAACTCAGAAAAAAATTTGTGGACCTCCACATGTCTGGTCCATCCTTGGGAGCAATTTCCAAATGCTTGAAGGTACCACGTTCATCTGTACAAACAATAGTATGCAAGTATAAATACCATTGGACCACGCAGCCATCATACCGCTCAGGAAGGAGACACATTTTGTCTCCTAGAGATGAACGTAGTTTGGCGCGAAAAGTGCAAATTAATCCCAGAACAACAGCAAAGGACCTTGTGCAGATGCTGGAGGAAACAAGCAGACAAGTATCTAAATTCACAGTAAAACGAGTCTTATATCGACATAACCTGAAAGGCTGCTCAGCAAGGAAGAAGCCACTGCTCCAAAACTGCCATAAAAAAGCCAGGCTACAGTTTGCAAGTGCACATGGGGGCAAAGATCCCAAAGAAGGAGAAATGTTTTCTGGTCTAATGAAACAAGAATTGAACTGTTTGGCCATAATGACCATTGTTATGTTTGGAGGAAAAAGGGTGAGGCTTGCAAGCCAAAGAACACCATCCCAACCGTGAAGCATGGGGGTGGCGGCATCATGTTGTGGGGGTGCTTTTCTGTAGGAGGGACCGGTGCACTTCACAAAATAGATGGTATTATGAGGAAGTAAAATGATGTCTACAAACCTGACTCAGTTACATTAGTTCTGCGTGGAGGAATGGGCCAAAATTCCTGCAACTTATTGTGAGAAGCTTGTGGAAGGCTACCCAAAATGTTTGACCCAAGTTAAACAATTTAAAGGCAATGCTACCAAATACTAACAAAGTGTATGTAAACTTCTGACCCACTGGGAATGTGATGAAAGTAATAAAAGCTGAAATAAATCATTCTCTCTACTTTTATTCTGACATTTCACATTCTTTTTTTGTTATTAACATTTTTTATTGATTCCAAGACAGACAAAAATAAATGTAACCAGAAAATTATTCATAAGGAATCAACTTAAAACCCTTTATAACCCCCGCGCACATGTAAATTTAACTAAATACCCTCATATTAACAGACACATAAAAAAAAAGACAAAGTTCAACATATAGGGAAAAGAATTAAATAAAAATAAAAAATTGTCTCCTTCCACTGCCCCACACTAGAACCTCTCCAAATGAGACAAATAACTGAGAAAAAGAATAGATATTTTATTCTAATAGATATTCGAAGATATTTTATTGATATGGTTTAAGTATAGTTGTGTAATCACACACACACACGTCGGTGAACTTTCACTTGCTAGCACGTGTGTATTTTTCTTTATAATGACAATAATTTATATAAATAAATCCTTTAGTCCTAGGCTAGTCAAGGACATGTGAGTCTTGAAATGATGTTGACCACTGGTTGGTAACTATGACAATCTATAAATTAGTTGCTACCATGGTCTATTCGGCCAGAATATCCTGCAGTTATAAAAACGTTACAACGTTTGACCTTATCAGACTAGCAATCGTTATGTCTAATGTTAACGAATGTTGCCTAACTTTTGTAATGTCATTTATTTCAAAACATCAATGTTTCAAATAAGTCAAAACAACAGCATAAGATATGGCACTTACCTGCTCAGATGACATGTTTTCGGATATCCACCTTTTCCTTCCTTTCGTTATTTATTTGTTAATTCGCTCTGATAAGATTCTGTATTCATGTGTACACCATTCCGTCAAACCACATTCATCCACGCAGAGCCGAAGCACAACTTACATCATTACCAAAGCAATTTTTTTCCGCAAGACGCATGCAGTTTTACTTTTTAAAAATAAATAGTGTTAGATAGTGTAGCTTTAAAATTAAGTACAGAAATTCAACTTAAAAAAATATCAGTGCAAACCTAATTTCTTTTGTGCAAACACATCACTTTTTACAGTGTTAATAATCCATAAGAAATATAATAAAATGTAATAATGTTTGAAATGCCACCAGTAGAAATTTGAATTTTATTTATTTCACTATATTTAATACTTTTTCATTTTATGGACCATGGTGCAGAACACTTCATTTCCCAGAATGCTCTAATTTGCTCAATATATTAAACAATCAATAGATTGAAATTTTGAATCTATTTTCTATTTGAAAACAATGTGGTGGATTATTTCTGGTGCTGTACAGCAAAAACAAAGTCTATTTTGATGGCAGTGTTAATTTTAGCTTTATTATTATTACGTTTGAGAAATGTTATGTCTAAAAAGTTAAAAAATTAGGGAATAAAGAGGTACTTTTTCAAAAAATAATGTAATTATTTGTCACAAAATGTGTCTAGGACTAATGAAAGTCCAAGTAGTGACTGTTTTGACAGTGACTGTTTTGAATTTCTTTGAATTGCAATTCAGTAAATTCCACTTCAACTTCCTGTGGGGCGTTGCCAATTCAGTTCAAATTCCAACTCATGAATTAAAAGGGAGTTAATTCTGAATTTTGCACAACCCTGATACACATGCATATTACCTCATAAGTTCTTTGAAACAATGATGGTTTGTTGAAACCTAATGAGTGACAACAGTCCCAACTACTAGTGGGAACAGGAAGTGTTCAATAGCTATGGGCTTTTAAATCCAGCTGACGGTCATTTCTGCAATTAACTGAATGACACAAATTATTGCATTGTTCTTGTACATATTGAATACATCATTCAAACATTCACAGTGTAGGTTGGAAAAGTATGTGAACCCCTAGGCTAATGACATCAACAAAAGCTAATTAGAGTCAGGAGTTGGCAAATATGCATCCAATTAATGAAACGAGATTCAGGGTTCCCACTGTCATGGAAAACCTGGAAATATCAGGGAATTTTAAAATTGTGATTTCCAGGCCCGGAAAAGTCATGGAAATTAATAAAATCTTCGAAGTCTTGGAAAAATCATGGAATTTTTTTATTGTTCATATATTTTTCTTTATTATGCTCTGTCTTAAAATATTTAATCAGGGTGTTGCTTTGCACTGGATTAAAAACACACAGTGAAGAGTTAAAATATATCATGTTATTTAGAATACCTGATCAGTTAGAGACAACGACGTTCCACTAATCCCCGTCCATTTTAGGATTCATGTTTTCAGGCTAATTTTTATTTACCCGCTTATTTCAGTGAAGTGTGTCTCTCTTTGCTAATTTTCATGTAATCTACTTTAGCATGTAAAATTAGCTTTTACAGCTAAGTTTAGCATGCCAGGAAAGTGCACCTTTAACAACGACTTGCTCAGCATGGCCAGGTATGAAAAATGGCTGTCAAAGGATCGGGATCCTTCGGTGCCTGGAAGGGACAGATTCAGTTCACTTAGTTTTGTCATTGCCACATCATAATAATTCATGGGAATGTGATAATATGTTGTGGCCACTAGATATTATGTTGTGGGAACGACATCCTTATTTCATGGCCACAAAAAAATGATCTCATTCCCTAGACAATATATTTGTCCCATGACTTTATGTTGATGTAAAGGGCTAAAAAAAGACCAATATGAAGTGGGGTAAAGTTAGTTTTAGGCTCGATAATCGTTTTCTTTTACCCGTGCTCTCTGAAGGCGACAGTCTTACAAAAATATCGTTCGCACACTTGGCCTAAAGGGTATATAACTGTACTACAAGGGCCATAAAACATTGTACGCAGAACAGTCAGCACCTGGTGTGGCTGCAGTATTATGACTGAACATGCACCGATGTGCTTTCATTGCCTAGCATACTCAAGGGACCATCTGAAAATTCCGCCCACTATGCTGTTGACGTGCAAGTTAACAAAAATAATAAAATTCAGTAAAAGTGCAGTATTTTCAATTTCAAAGGTTGTAGTAAATTCCCAGTGGATAAACTAATTTACTACAGGTGAGATTATTGAAGTAAGTATATGATTATAGTATTCGATTATTTTAGGAAAACAAATCACTAAAATTCCCCAATATGTCATGTTCACATTCCAGAGGATGTCTCAGGTTCCTAGTTGATAGACTTACTACATGTGATATTTTGCCAGCATGCACAATTATACAGATGCAGTTTTCAAATATTACAAACAAAATTCACCTTAATGACAGTAGCACATTCTAAAGGCTTCCAGGTAAACTGGTCTCATAGAGGAGCATGCCAAGGGAGGTTAGTGTTGAGTTAGGGTTAGACTGTGCTCTCTTTGTTTGTAAGAAAAACACTCTAACCATAGAATTATTGTTCCATATAACAAGCATTAACAAACACTATATATAAAAACATTAAACTCAAAACATACTCAATGGGGATCTTGCATAGCTGGGCCTCCGACCTTTAAAATGTGCAAATGTTCCCCTCTTACACGGCTCATATGGGGGGCATTTTGTGCTGTATCCAAGCATGTTAACAGAAAGTTGAGTGGAAGGAAAAAGTGTGGAAGAAAAAGATGCACAACCAACCGAGAGAACCACAGCCTTATGAGGATTGTCAAGCAAAATCTATTCAAGAATTTGGGTGAACTTCACAAGGAATGGACTGAGGCTGGGGTCAAGGCATCAAGACACAGACATGTCAAGGAATTTGGCTACAGTTGTCGTATTCCTCGTTAAGCCACTTCTGAACCACAGACAACGTCAGAGGCGTCTTACCTGGGCTAAGGAGAAGAAGAACTGGACTGTTGCCCAGTGGTCCAAAGTCCTCTTTTCAGATGAGAGCAAGTTTTGTATTTCATTTGGAAACCAAGGTCCTAGAGTCTGGAGGAAGGGTGGAGAAGCTCATAGCCCAAGTTGCTTGAAGTCCAGTGTTAAGTTTCCATAGTCTGTGATGATTTGGGGTGCAATGTCATCTGCTGGTGTTGGTCCATTGTGTTTTTTGAAAACCAAAGTCACTGCACCCGTTTACCAAGAAATTTTGGAGCACTTCATGCTTCCTTCTGCTGACCAGCTTTTTAAAGATGCTGATTTCATTTTCCAGCAGGATTTGGCACCTGCCCACACTGCCAAAAGCACCAAAAGTTGATTAAATGACCATGGTGTTGGTGTGCTTGACTGGCCAGCAAACTCACCAGACCTGAACCCCATAGAGAATCTATGGGGTATTGTCAAGAGGAAAATGAGAAACAAGAGACCAAAAAATGCAGATGAGCTGAAGGCCACTGTCAAAGAAACCTGGGCTTCCATACCACCTCAGCAGTGCCACAAACTGATCACCTCCATGCCACGCCGAATTGAGGCAGTAATTAAAGGAAAAGGAGCCCCTACCAAGTATTGAGTACATATAGAGTAAATGAACATACTTTCCAGAAGGCCAACAATTCACTAAAAATGTTTTTTTTATTGGTCTTATGATGTATTCTAATTTTGAGATAGTGAATTGGTGGGTTTTTGTTAAATGTGAGCCAAAATCATCACAATTAAAAGAACCAAAGACTTAAACTACTTCAGTCTGTGTGCACTGAATTTATTTAATCACGAGTTTCACAATTTGAGTTGAATTACTGAAATAAATGAACTTTTCCACGACATTCTAATTTATTGAGATGCACCTGTATATATACACACACATACACTACCGGTCAAAAGTTTTGAAACACTTGCCTGAAATGTTTCTCATGATCTTAAAAATCTTTTGATCTGAAGGCGTATGCTTAAATGTTTGAAATTAGTTTTGTAGACAGAAATATAATTGTGCCACCATATTAATTTATTTCATTATAAAACTAAACTTTTATTAAAAAAAAAATGTTTTTGAAATTGATGACTTGTACCAAATAATAAAGAAAAGCAGCCAATAAGAGCCCAACATAGATGGGAACTCCTTCAATACTGTTTAAAAAGCATCCCAGGGTGATACCTCAAGAAGTTGGTTGAGAAAATGTCAAGAGTACATGTCTGCAAATTCTAGGCAAAGGGTGACTACTTTGAAGATGCTAAAATATAACATAGTTTTATTTTGGATTTTGTTTAGTCACAACATCATAGTTCCATTTGTTATTCCATAGTTTTGATGACTTTACTATTATTCTAAAATGTGAAGAAAAAAAATTATAATAAAGAACAAGTGTTTCAAAACGTTTGACTGGTAGTGTGGTGTGTGTGTGATATATATATATATATATATATATATATATATATATATATATATATATAGGAACTCCATGCAAATTTAATAAAACAATGCAAAAATAAACATTTAACAATGAACATTAGTCAGCGATATGATTCATACACCAAAAGTGGTTCATGTTCTATAAAATTATTATTATATCATTGATAAAGTTTTCTTTAGCATCAAGGCTATTTAACAAATCTTGATATTTTTTTTAATATTATTATTAACTACGCTAAATTGTAGCATTTGGTATTTTTAGCGCTGGAGCACAACACCAAACTGATGCAGAGCATGAAAAGCAGAGTGCCCGTCTGTGCGTTTATGACGCGAGCATCCGCCACTGACACAGCACCATCTGCACAACGGACAGCAAGAAACAAATAATGTCCAGTGAAAATTCAAATGAAGCTCGCAATGGATATAAACTCAGCAAAAAAAGTAACGTCCTCTCACTTTCAACTGTTTTTATTTTCAGCAAACTTAACATGTGTAAATATTTGTATGAACATAAAAATATTCAACAACTAAGACATAAACTGAACAAGTTTCACAGACATGTGACTAACAGAAATGGAATAATGTGTCCCTGAACAAAGGTAACAGTCAGTATCTGGTGTGGCCACCAGCTGCATTAAGTACTGCAGTGCATCTCCTCCTCATGGACTGCACCAGATTTGCCAGTTCTTTCTGTGAGATGTTACCCCACTTTTCCACCAAGGCACTTGCAAGTTCCCGGACATTTCTGGGGGAATGGCCCTAGCCCTCACCCTCCGATCCAACAGGTCCCAGACATGCTTAATGGGATTGAGATCCGGGCCCTTCGCTGGCCATGGCAGAACACTGACATTCCTGTCTTGCAGGAAATCACACACAGAACAAGCAGTATGGCTGGTGGCATTGTCATGCTGGAGGGTCATGTCAGGATGAGCCTGCAGGAAGGGTACCACATGAGGGAGGAGGATGTCTTCCCTGTAACGCACAGCATTGAGATTGCCTGCAATGACAAGCTCAGTCCGATGATGGTGTGACACATCGCCCCAGACCATGACGGATCATTCACCTCCAAATCGATCCCGCTTCTGAGTACAGGCCTCGGTGTAACACTCATTCCTTCAACAATAAACGTGAGTCCGACCATCACCCCTAATGAGACAAAACCACGACTCGTCAGTGAAAAGCACTTTTTGCCAGTCCTGTCTGGTCCAGCGATGGTGGGTTTGTGCCCATAGGCGACATTGTTGCCGGTGATGTCTGGTAAGGACCTGCCTTACAACAGGCCTACAAGCCCTCAGTCCAGCCTCTCTCAGCCTATTGCGGACAGTCTGAGCACTGATGGAGGGATTGTGCATTCCTGGTGTAACTCGGTCAGTTGTTGTTGCCATCCTGTACCTTTTCCGCAGGTGTGATATTCAGATGTACCGATCCTGTGCAGGTGTTGTTACATGTGGTCTGCCACTGTGAGGACGATCAGCTGTCCTTCCTGTCTCCCTGTAGCGCTGTCTTTGGCGTCTCACAGTACGGACATTGCAATTTATTGGCCTGGCCACATCTGCAGTCCTCATGCCGCCATGCAGCATGCCTAAGGCACATTCACGCAGATGAGCAGGGTCCCTGGGCATCTTTCTTTTGGTGTTTTTCAGAGTCAGTAGAAAGGTCTCTTTAGTGTCCTGAGTTTTTATAACTGTGACCTTAATTGCCTACTGTCTGTAAGCTGTTAGTGTCTTAACGACCGTTCCACAGGTGCATGTTCATAAATTTTTAAGGTTCATTGAACAAGCATGGAAAACATTGTTTAAATGCTTTACAATAAAGATCTGTAAAGTTATTTGGATTTTTACAAAATTATCTTTAAAAGACAGTGTCCTGAAAAAGGGACGTTTCTTTTTTTTAGCTGAGTTGATTTGGAACCATATCAGATTTTTTTTTTCACCGTTAATTTCTGACCCTGGATGGAACTAGAGATTGAGATGAGAGATGTAACAGGTGTTTAAGTGTCTCTCTCTTCACCATGCAGCTGGTACATTACACAAATCATTTTTGCTATTTCTGCCTTTCTTGCAAATGTGCTGCATCATGACTAATGAGGTCATCACCAAGATATGATTTGTGTTCGCCGTCACGCACTTGCAATGTTAACAGCTTTGTTGATTATAAACAGGAACGATAGAGTTTTATCGTGTTGCTCGGTTACGGAGACACGGCATAACTCCATTTGTCAAATGAACAGGTTTAGAAAGGTTTATACATCTGTAGCATCTTAAGTTCAGTAACTGTGCAACAAAGTGCTTCCTCACTGACTGCGCTAGCTCACACTAAATTCAACAAGTGCTCAACGCGAGAGAAGGAGAGACAGTTTGATAAAAAAATAATTTGTTGATTTGTTCATCTGTATCTATTGGTTTACTAATTTGCAGTTGCACTGTAAATAAATAAAAGTGTGTGGGAATTTCCCACATCATGAACCTAGAACGTGGAAAATGATTACAATTGTGTGCAGTACCCTCAATCCCGTGTCAAATTTCAGGCCCTGCAAACTGTATTATATTAAAATATGAAAGTTGCCCTGGTTCCCTTCCTTTATTTAATTATACAAAAAAACATCACTCTGCCTCTCTAGCATGTATATTTTTTTCCTCCACATTTTTCCGCTCTTGTCATATATGGCAAGGTGGGCCAAATCAAAGGTCATCACGGGCCACTGGTTTGGGCATCTCTGGTCTAGACTTAAACTGAGAGAGTGTGTCTGAGTCCCGAACTATGCTAGGAAGACTATTCAGTAGTTTCGGAGACGAGGAGATTTTTTAAATTTAAATCAAACGGTGTCATATCATGTAACACCAAGAGCATCACTGTAAATTGTAGCAACACCTCCTCCTCGACCGTTCAGGCGAGGCTCATGTTTACAACATTAACTAGTAGACTCATTTAAACTGTTATATTCATCCAGTTTAATCCAGGTTTCTGTCAAACAGAGCGCATCCAAACTGTGATCTGTAATTATTTAATTTACAGTTAGTGCTTTGGTTGAAAGTGATCTAATGTTTAGTAGCCCTCACTTTATATTTGTTTATCTTAATTTTTTGTCATTTTCTAATTTGACATCAATAAATCAATGAACCTCGTACACCTGAAAAGTTATAGGTAGGTGTGTAAGACGAGCTATTACACTGTGTAACAATTTATTATTTTTTCCTGGGTAGTAAGTGTTATTTATAATAACACTTATAAATGACACTTACTACCCAGGAACAAAAATTGTGTTACATAATGTTATAAAGACAAAAGAAACTAATCTTATGTATTTTTTTCATAATGAGGTCTTTTCATGAAATCAGTGCCCTTACTGAAAATGTTGCTAGTACATTGGCATTTTCTCAAAAGAGGTTAGCAAAGATTCTGTTTCCAAAAATGGATGTGGACTCTCATATATCAAAGGATGAACACATACTACAATTAGAAACACTGTATCAAAAAGAAACATGGCTTAATATGCATGGATCTACACTTATTGAATATTGGAGGAATAAAAAAAAATTCCCCGGGGTTGGAGAATACCAAAACCTCCTATATTGTATAAAAACAATGAGGCCTTCATAAAGAAATGGGGCGAAATCCTCAACAAATGCTCTCTCGTGCTTTCGATAATAGAACATGTGTCTGTTGATGCTAATAAGACACAGAAGGAGATTTGTACAACTAGAGGATCAAATGAAACGGCAACCTCAAATGGAATTTGATTCCATCCAACAGTCCGTTAAGTCTTCCATTGCAAAACTACATGAAGTAAAGCTTAAGCAGTACGAACGAGACACCGAGGATTATCTTCGAAACAAGGGTAAAGGACGTCACAGCTGCCTTGCATACAAGTGGAACAGAACCTCATAGTGCCATGCAGCCAGAGTTAACTATGCACTCTAGGAATATACAATGATTCCCTAATCCCCGGCGACACACAGGATCCCAAATATACTGAACGCGGACTGATAATTCCACTGATAGTGACTTTACATTGGGCAGTGACTCCAGTGCTTTGCCATCAAACTGTTTTAGGAGCATGACCTCAGCAAATAAGAAATGTGGAAGAGGTTCCTGGACATCAAAAAAGCCAACAGTGCTTTTCAGATGGTAAGGAGACAGTAATCAACATCATCTCAAAAGTACTTTCTGATGATCAGGTCAGTGTTCTGTGAAAAGGGTTATCATTTGTGCCTAGATGTGGTGTGAATGCTTTTGGCCTAAAAGTAGACTTGTTTTAATGTTTCAGTAAAATTAAGTATTTTTCCACCAATGTCTCTCAGTCTTCCACACCCTTCAGGCCCAAGAGTACCTTTTGTCCAAATGTTTCTAATTACTCTATTCATACTTTGTCTCGTGGTTTAACAATATGTCATGAAAACTTTGCATCTAAATTTTCCTAATGAGAAAAAACTGATTAATGATTCTGATGTTGTTATCAAACCTGTGGATAAGGGAGGAGCCATTGTGGTTCAGGATGCAGAAAACATTTGCGCAATGTTTTAAATTAGTTGGTATTACACTCAATGTTTTAAGGAAGCCTGATGAAGCTTTGGTAGTGTGCAGGATTTTTTTCTTTTGTCTCTCTAATTTTACATCAATACATTTTTTCTAAATGACTTATTGAGGGTTTTCTGTTTTGTAGTTCGAGGAACAGACACAGTCTCTATATGATATCTAGGTGATACAGTCTATATTTTGTAGTTTATGTGACCTGTGTGATGTCTCAAGGCAGCTAGCAGATGGTCGGAATAGCCAGTCTGTCTGCTTCCTAACCTGGGCCCCGGTGAGTCAAACACCATCACTTTTAAGACTACGAGCCAAATTACTAGAGAGAAAAGTGGCTCCTCCCCTGGAGGGATGGAGTCCATCTCTCTTTAGCAGGTCAGGTCTACCCCCAAAACTCATCCAATTGTCTATAAATCCTATGCTATTCTCGGACACCACTCTGTTGGGCCTCATGTATTCAGATAGAAGACAAAGGCAGGCCTAACAGTCATAAAAAAATTCCTCAAGCCCCCTCCTTCTAAGTCGTAAAAAAATACTGATAAAAATCGCGCCAAAATCAAACAAAGGGAGTCCAAAACAGACTACAGATCCATGAAGCCTTGCCCTCTAAAGGATCGAGCTCTCAACTCCTATTGGATGAGGCACACAACAGAACGTCCCTCAAACATGACATCATCAGGACTTCAAATAATTCTGTAATGCTTCCAAAGTTGCTTCCAGCGACTTAGTTCACCGAATACGGATGTAGCTTTTTGCTGCTCTCCGGTGCAACCTCGTGGCTTAAGGAAGTAATGTCCGACTTGAAACTGTAGCCATACAATCTCCATCTCGCTGGACGAGTTGAGATTACTCTGTGTTCAACCGAACACTCTAACGGATCCGAAGGAGACCGCCGAGCAATTCGCATCATCATCCGTTTGCCTACAGAAGTGAAGAGATTAAAGATTTCTCTTCCATCTTCAATCAAGTCGACATTTCTGAGTTCTCCGCCAGCCCGCCGAGAATCAACAGCCGTACCGCCCGCCGACAGCACGAGGAAACGGCCCCCGTCATCACCCGAGCCTCAAGGAACCGGGTCAAAGTTAAAGGACGGAGGAAAACACATTCTACCTGTGTCCTCATGCAATTCAAGTAAGAGGTTTACGTCTGGGCAGAGATAGAATATTATAGTGTGTTATTCTTGTGTTTCAAGGTTTTTGCTTGTACAGTTTACGGACCGCCATGTCCGCTAATTATTAATACTCAGGGTATTAATTATCACAAACAGCATTAATGTAATGCCAATATATTGCCAACATACCTGTTCAATTGTGCAAGCTTTGCTGAATATGTCATGTTAATGCTTCAATAAACGGTATCCATTAAAGCTTTTAATCTAATGTTTGCACATTTAGAGAAATATTGATGGATTCTCATATGTTTACTTCAGATTTCTTGAGAAAAAAATATCTTTTATGTTTTCCGGTATATTTTGCGGTCGGAAAAGTGGTGCAATGCTCTCATATGTGCGTTATAATTTTTCAGAAAGCAAGAGCATTATTTTCTGTGAGCATTTAGCTGTCAATCAAAATTTCATTTTATTTCATTGTTCAGTTTTCTTGCTGCCATTTTAATTATTTTATTTGTCTTTAATCCACATTTATTTACTCTTATTATGTTTTAGTTCTTATAGTTCATAAACAGTTTTCTATATACACTGATGAGCCAAAACATTGACCACTCACAGGTGAAGCGAATAATGTTGATCAATTCCTAACAAGGCCACATGTCAAGGTCTGGGTAGATTAGATGGTAAGCAAACAATCGGTTCTTGTAGTCAACGTGTTGAATGCAGGAGAAATGGGCAGGAGTAAAGACCTGAGCAACTTTGACAAGGGCCAAATAGTTATGGCCAGACGACTGGGTCAGAGCATCTCTGAAAAGGCAAGGCATGTGGGGTTCTCCTGGTCAGCAGTGGTGAGTACCTACCAACAGTGGTTCGAGGAGGGGCAAACCACAAACCGGCAACAGGCTCATCGATGCACGAGGGCAAGAAAAGCTATCCCATGTGGTCCGAACCAACAGAAGGTCTACTGTGGCACATGTCACAGAAAATGATGGTTACAGGAGGAATGTGTCACAATACAGAGTGCATCACACACTGCTGCGTATGAGGCTGCGTAGGCGCAGACTGGTCTGAGTCCCAATGACCCCTTAGCCCTGTCCACCATCGAAAGTGCCTACAATGGGCACGTGAGCATCAGAACTGGATCTTGGAGCAGTGGAAGTAGTAGTCTGGTCCAGTGAGTCCCATTTTCTTTTACATCACGTGGCCGGCCATGTACGTGTGCACTGTTTACCTGGGGACGTTAGGGCACCAGGCTGCACTGTGGGAAGACAACAAGCCGGTGGAGGGAGTGTGATGCTCTGGGCAATGTTCTACTGGGAAACCCTGGATCCGGCCATTCATGTGGATGTCAATTTGACATGTGCCACCTACCTAAACATCGTTGCAGACCAGGTACACCCCTGCATGGCAATGGCATTCCCTGATGGCAATGGCCTCTTTTAGCAGGATAATGCGCACTGCACACGTTGTTCGAGAATGGTATGAGGAACATGATGAAGAGTTCAAGGTGTTGGCCTGGCCTCCAAATTTCCCAGATCTTAATCCAATTGAGCATCTGTGGAATGTGCTGGACCAAGAAGTCCAAACCACAGCGGCTCCACCTCGCAACTTACATGACTTGAAGGATCTGCTGCTAATGTCTTGGTGCCAGATACCACAGAACACCTTCAGGAGTCTTGTAGAGTCCATGCCCTGGCAGGTCGGCGCTGTTACGCGGAGGACCAACAGCATATTAGGCAGGTGGTCATAATGTTTTGGCTCATCGGTGTAGGCTATAGTTCACAGCAATTGCTATTTTAAATGTGCTATAGAAATATTTGACTTAATTTAAAAGTCGAAATTAAAATGCAACAGCTGTCATCAATGTAAACTTAACTGATAATATTACTTTGCACTGTGTTAGGCCATTTTAAATGAAATATATATAAAATATCTGCCCTCAGAGACAATTCTCACATTTATTAGAAAGACCAGCAGCACAAGCGCAGACCCTGGTAATGTACAGCTAGCTAAAGCAGGCACAAGTGCAGAGCCCGTTAATGTACAGCCAGCAAGGGCTCTGCCAACTGACCCTGCAGACTGGCCTTATGTTCCTTTTCCTTTTATTTATTGAAATTTGGCACCATTGGCTTATTGTCAGTATAAAAAGTAATGAATAGTAATGTTCTTTAAAATTAACTTACTGTATGTTGTTTGTTTACTATGAAACTGCTCTGTGAGAAAGGGGTGGGAGGATCATTTTGGGGGTTGCAAGAACACTGACAAGGGGTGCCCACACAATGTTTTGCTTGAGCCCCTAAAAGGCTAGGACTGGCACTGAGCGTAACAATTTTATTTAAATTCAATGAAGCCCATCTTACTGATTCTGTGTAATGGGTTGTGTAAAAGTGCATGAAAAATTAATTTTTTTTAAAGGCAGGATCTGTAATGTGTATTCTAGAAAACTGGGTATAACAACAAATTTACTAGTTATTGTTCTGTCCTAGCAAAGTTAGAATTAAAAACTGACCAAACTGAGATACACAAAATCATTAGTATTTCCAAAATTGTCATATTTGACTCTATTTTGTGCACTCTTGATGTTCCAACAGTCTGTAGGTTATTCTTATGTTAGATAATTAGCCAATGCTTACTTATTGCTAAGACAAAACAATCAGATTAAGGCTAAAATAGTCTAGAGCAAGATCACACTTTTCAATTCTTCATGACTAAGTATCTCTCAACAAAAGGCAAATTAACTTTTAGTAATTAGTTGCACAATTTTGTCTCTATTTATTTCCAAACTCCTGATTGTTCAAAAAAGAAAGAAAAAAACCGCTGAATTCACAACTTTCTATATTGGTGTAATGCACAATTTCTTTGTGAATAATTGTAGTATTTGTGAATTTTTAAATCTCTAGCAATTAAAAACGGAATTTGTAGCTACTTCACAGCGAAGAATAAATACACCACAGTACTGAGTTCTGTAAAGACCCTAACTTTTATTTCCTACTGCTTTGCACCCACTCAGGAATCCCAAATTCCTGAATCAATTTCATACTAAACTATCAGTTTATTTCTGTGGCTTCTATAGTCTCTGGATGAACAGACCAAATTGTTTTCTTTAATATTTCCTATAGACTCAAGAGATAGGACCAACCCTTAAATTATCAGCACCACACTCATATATAGCGTTATTTCAGAAAGCTGTTAAGTTTCACTCACCAAATTTAGGATCTTTGTGACAGAGTCCATGTGATACAATAAGTTATGTCCACGGACACAGTCTGTTGATCTTCAACTTCAAATCTTCTAACAACTGTAGAATCTCCAAGACTCCAATGTTCACTTCTTCTAGCAGTTGATGAGTTCTCTTCTTGTCAGTCTCCTGCTGACGCATCGGAGTCTCAGTTACAATGTAAAATCATCTGACTTTTAAGTACACTCAATCCTTTAGTTCCCTCCTGTTCCCCGAGGTCAGGGAATGAGCTACAGTGCCAAAACACTGTGGTAAATGGTCACTTGCAAAAACCTTCACCCTTACTGTCCCTAAGTGGTGGAACTCCCAAGCTTCACACAAACAGCAGAATCCATTGGAATGAAATCTTTAAAAAAATGAAAACACATCTCTTCTGTCAGCTCTGTCACACACACACACACACACACACACACACATCACAAATACACTTACGCTTCTGCTCTAGCATTGTGCTACTCTACTACTTGTGTTGTATTCACAAGCTGTACAACAATGCTACTAGTACTACTACCTGTGTTACTTCACTGACACTCCTCACACACACATACAAACTCAGGTGTGTTTCTTTCAGGCAGGAGTATGAGCAGTGGGCATGCGAACAGTTTTATCTGCCCAAATCTGTGAGTGATGGAGGCTGTGGAGGAGATGTTACGCGAGCCTGCGCTCACATCATCACTGCTGTTCTAGACCAGCACACAGTGTAAGTGTGTGTTTCACTATTCAAGCTGCTCTAGTGTGTTATGACTGTTTCATCAGTGGAGTAAATCAGTAAGATAGAAATAATCTCTAATATTGTCTTTGTAGATCACAGACAGCAGAGAGTTCCTCTGAACACACGGATAGCTGTCTGCCTGACCTGCTGTCTCTCTTACAGGTGATGTTTCATATCATGCGTGTCTGTGTCAGTGAGCCATTGTTTTTTCTTAAATGATGTATTTCTCATTAATGATCTTTGTCCCCCTGACCGTGAGACTGCTTTCTTCTTTAGGTGTTACTGTATGAAGTGGCAGTCACTCAGCAAAACACATCAGACAATGAGGGTCACTTCCTCTGGGACCTGATTGACAGCAGGTGCTCTGTGACCCCTGACACTGAAAGCATAAGATATGAGCTGGAATATCAGAAAACTCTCCAGAATGTCAGCCGGTACAGACATTGGACATCAGCGTAGAGCTCTAGCATCAGATTATGAGTTACAGATGGCGTCTGTGCTGTAGTGAGACACGTTATATTATTATAGTTTATGTTCATATCTTTCAGGGTACTTGTGATGGTTCCTGCTGTCCTTCTGGTGAGAGTCAGAACAGACGGAGCAGGAAGAAAAACTCTGGAATGCTGTCGACTGATGAAACACATTAATGATGCCCAGGTCACAGTCACCATCCCTAAATAACACACACGTGTAATATGATGATGGGCTGTATGAATTTGATTGTTTGTGTTTTCTCTTTCTCAGAGGAGGGTGTGTTTTCCTGCTGATTTCCTGTCTCTTAAGCTCACGGCTCACTTCCTCAAAGTATGTATCTTTGTCTGAACAATTCCCTGCAGATGTCTGCAGTGATGCTCATGTGCTGTATTTGTTCTAAGGATGCATAATCAGATTAAAATCGCTATATGGCCATGTGTGATTATCAAAACACAGAAGGCTGCGATTGGACTATCCACACAATCTCAGGAGTTTTGTTTGCTATAAGTTCACAAAGCACTGCAGGTTCACCTAATTTTTACATTTGTGTAATTACAAACATTTTGTAATATATTAAGCTATGGCTAACTATATACGGATTTATATAGTGCTATGTAAAAGTGACAAAATTAAGGTAGAAATATATCCATGTTGTATAAAGGCACGGTCACATACCTTTGCATGGTGATATTCCACGGGCGAAGGCGGATGATGAGCGCGTGTGAAATCAGCAAACAAATAACTGCCAGTCAGCCTCTTTTTAATGCTTCACTTCATACTCTGGCAGAGTGAAGTTGAAAAGAAATTTATATGCTTGTCCATTGTGAATATTCAGTGTAGTTGTTTAAAAAGCAGAGGTCACTGCCAAACCAAGCAACTTCCTATTGGTAAATGTGGCGAAAGTCCGCCGCATAGTTCACCGAACTTGAAATCCGCGAGGGGAAATTCTTCGCCACCGGAAGTCCATCGCGCAAAATTCAGGATTACGTGGATTCCCAGTGAGATGACTGTATTATGCCATCAGAATTTCGCTGTGCAAAGGGATATGTGACCACGCCTTAATAAAATTAAATATTTAACATAATTAAAGGGATGTTAAAAGTAATGGTACTTGGGGCCTGGGTAGCTCAGCAAGTAAAAACGCTGACTACCACACCTGGAGTCGCAAGTTCGAATCCAGGGCATGCTGAGTGACTCCAGTCAGGCTTCCTAAGCAACCAATTGGCCGGTTGCTAGGGTGAGTAGAGTCATGTTGGGTTAACCTCCTCGTGGTCACTATAATGTGGTTCTCGCTCTCGGTGGGGCACGTGGTGAGTTGTGCGTGGATATCACGGAGAATAGCGTGAAGCCTCCACACGCGCTAGGTCTCGTGATAAGATGCACAGATTGACAGTCTCAGACACGGAGGCAACTGAGATTCGTCCTCCGCCACCTGGTATTTCAGTACCAAGTCCATACTAAATATGTAATGTTTCCACTCTTTCTGTAGTACTGGTGTAACTGAGTCCCAACTGTATTCTGTACTGTACTGTACATACGCTGACGAGAAGAATATACCTGCAGGCAATGATCTAAAAAGGAGCGGGAGATCCAAACCGCCATTTAAAGCTATAGGGAGCCCCTTACCCAACTCTTTCCCTAACCTTAACCATGAGTGGAAGTGATACCCCCTTTTGGATATCCCACCCCCATTTGGAGGTCTCCGGCCTGCAGCTATACCTACTTGCAATCCAGTGGCTTAGATAGAGATGACTATCTAACATATAACTTTTTGACTATGTACCAGTAAACACTGAAACTCTTCTACAGGCTCTCCCCCTACAATAACTGTAGCCTGGCAGAGAAAAATAATATAGGGCAGGGAATGAATACATCGCATGCATGAATTTGTCCCTCATGTTTTTTTTGATTTCCGCCTTTCAGATATTTTCATTGGTCAATGCATGCCTACGTCAGAGTACACTGCAACAAAAGTTGAAATGTTCTCAACTTTTTGTCGCTTGATGGAGCATCACTGTTGCAGCTCCTTGTGTTTTCCCCCCTCTGTCCTTCTGACACACCTACCCTGTTGAAATGTATGAATTTGTTGCGTTCTCTGATGCAGCGTAAACTCTAATGTGTAGGCACACACAAATAAACTTCATAAAGTGTAATAGTGCCTTTGCGAGGCCATTTGATTATGGTTGAATATGTCTAAAGTGACCATGATCAGCGGGACAAAAAATAAATTAAATTTAGCACAATATTGGATTTGTGCATTAGGTGTTGAAGTGTGAATGCAGCCTAATAGACCAGCTGGTTTCTAGTATTTCGTTAATGTTAATCAAACAGCAATAATGAGAAAACATGCACTGTTCTTGGGTGGATAACTTTGGTAGCTTTTAAAGTATAAATGTACAGTATTTAATGTAATTATCATGCAGTGAAGAGTATAGCTATCAGTAATTTAAGTAGTTTTATCTAGTTATAATTTGTTTTTTTATAAATACAGGAATCAAATAATTATCAGTTGTAATTTATAACAAATCTGTATTAAAAATATTGGTTCCTATAACAGTTCTATAACATTTGCTGATGCCTGTTCTGCTATTGGCACCGGAACACCACTATACAGCATCAAACGAACAGTGCAAACAGTGTAGCCCAATTCCTGACGAATGACACATCTGGTATTTTTTGATTAACAAAGAATTGTAATTGTGTTATGTATGTTAAGCTCGTGAGACTTAAATCTGAGTAATTACTGGATGGTTGTTCGTGTGACTGTGTGTAGTCAAAGATAGGCTTCACATTATGATTATTGTTTAAATTAATCTGTTCTGTTGACATCTGAAATGATCTCATAATTTAGCAAAAGGCTGCTGAAGGCAGTAAATGCAGTAAAATTGCATATCTTATTTCCAAATATTTATTCATCAGTAGTTCTAAAATAATTGGTAATGGAATCATTAAGGGTGCTGTAAGTGAATTTTTTTTTTTTTTAAATGACAACTATATTACCTGTCAGATATCATTGAAATAGGTGCCATGAAATATCACACTTGTCTCTGTAACAGCCCTAGGCTTTGTAAACAGAGATGAAAAAGATGTCCACGGGCTGCGGTCAGATTATTTGTTTAGCCAATCAGAAGACTTTCTGCCTGTCAGTCATTGTGTACGTTCACAGAGCAGCCCATATATGCTCGTTCAAGTGCTGGTACGGTGTCCTGCTCCTGTGAAACACTTATTGGTGCAATCCCGCCCTCCATTTGCTCTAATACAATGGTCTCCAAGTACACTTACTGAGCACTTTATTAGGAACACCTGTACACCTACTTATTCGGAATCAGAATCAGCTTTATTGCCAAGTATGCTTACGCATACAAGGAATTTGCCTTGGTGACAGGAGCTTCCAGTGTACAATAATACAAAAATAGCAGCAAGACATAGATAATAATAAAAAATAAAAAATAGTTATACACATACGTACATACACACATACATACACGCATACACATACGTAATGCAATCTAATACAAATCTGTTATCTGTTATGTACAGTGCAAATACAAATCTGTTATTTACAGTGCAAATGTTTTTTTTTGTTTTTTGTTTTTTTCCAGAGGAATGAAATGGCAAAAGAGGTTAGATGTGTTGGATAAATATAAAAAAAGACTAAACACTGTGTATTGCACATAGTTATTGCTCAATGAGTCAATTTAACTGTTCATGAGATGGATAGCCTGAGGGAAAAAACTGTTCCTGTGCCTGACGGTTCTGTTGCTCAGAGCTCTGAAGCGTCGGCCAGAAGGCAACAGTTCAAAAAGGTAGTGGGCAAGGTGAGTGGGGTCCAGAGTGATTTTTCCAGCCTTTTTCCTCACTCTGGAAGTGTATAGTTCTTGAAGGGGGGCAGGGGGCAACCAATAATCCTCTCAGCAGTCCAAATTGTCCTTTGTAGTCTTCTGATGTTTGATTTCGTAGCTGAACCAAACCGGACAGTTATTGAAGAGCAGAGGACAGACTTAATGACCGCTGAGTAGAACTGTATCAGCAGCGCCTGTGGCAGGTTAAACATCCTCAGCTGGCGAAGGAAGTACAACCTCTGCTGGGCCTTTTTCACAATGGAGTCAATGTGTGTCTCCCACTTCAGTTCCTGTGAGATGGTAGTGCCCAGGAACCTGAATGACTCCACTGCTGCCACAGTGCTGTTTAGAATGATGACCCCCTCATCATTCTAAACAGCACTGTCAGTGTTGGGGTGTTCCTCCTAAAGTCCACAATCATCTCCACTGTTTTGAGCGTGTTCAGCTCAAGGTTGTTTTGACTGCACCAGACAGTCAGCTGTTCAACCTCCCTTCTGTATGCAGACTCATCATCATCTCGGATGAGGCTGATGACAGTGGTGTCATCTGCAAACTTCAGGAGCTTGACAGAGGGGTCCTTGGCGATGCAGTCATTGGTGTAGAGGGAGAAGAGTAGTGGGGAGAGCACACATCCCTGGGGGGCACCAGTGCTGATTGTACAGGTGCTGGAAGAGAGTTTCTGCTGCCTGTCTGTCAGAAAGCTGGTAATCCACTGACAGATAGACATGGGAACAGAGAGTTGGTGTAATTTATTCTGGAGTATAGCTGGGATGATGGTGTTGAAAGCCAAACTGAAGTCCACAAAAAGGATCCTTGCATATGTCCCTGGTCTGTCCAGATGTTGCAGGATATGATGCAATCCCATGTTGACTGTATCATCCACAGACCTGTTTGCTTGATAAGCAAATTGAAGAGGATCTAGAAGGGGTCCAGTGATTTTCTTCAGGTGGGCCAACACCAGTCTCTCAAATGATTTCACGACCACAGACTTTTGGGCGGCAGTCCTGTGATTTTTGGTTTCTTTGGGACAGGAATAATGATTGAGCGTTTGAAGCAGCATGGGACTTCACACTGCTCCAGTGATCTATTGAAGATCTGTGTGAAGATGGGGGCCAGCTGGTCAAAGAATCAAAGACACAGCACAGGATCAAAGACACGCTGGTGAGACGCCATCTGGGCCTGAAGCTTTCCTCGTCTTTTGTCTCCGAAAGACCCGGCTCACATCATCTTCACAGATCTTAAGTGCAGGTTGAGTAGCAGGAGGGTGGAGGAGGGGGGTTGCAGGAAGTGTTGGTGTTTGTGTGAAGTGAAGGTCAGAGTGGGTGTGGGGTGTGAGATTGGGCCTTTCAAATCTGCAGTAGAACACATTCAGGTCGTCAGCCAGTTGTTGGTCCACCACAGGGTTGGGGGTAGGAGTCCTGTAATTTGTGAGTTGAAAGTCATGCAATTATCTAATCTGCCAATCGTGTGGCAGTAGTGCAGTGCATAAAATCATGCAGATATGGGTCAGGAGCTTCAGTTAATGTTCACATCAACCATCAGAATGGGGAAAAAATTTGATCTCAGTGATTTAGACCGTGGCATGATTTTTGGTGCCAGACGGGCTGGTTTGATTATTTCTGTAACTGCTGATCTCCTGGGATTTTCACACACAACAGTCTCTAGAATTTACTCAGAATGGTGCCAAAAACAAGAATGTTTTCTTGATATTATTGTCAAATAGGCCTACCTAAAAAAAATTATTTTATTTTAAAGCAATATTCACCCAAAAATGAAATGCTCTTTAAATTTACTCTCATGTCATTCCAAACTTTTTAGCATTGTGTAGTGCTAAAAACAACTCTTCATAAACTTGTGTGCCAATGTGATTGCTTCTCTCATAGCACTCAAGAACGAGAAATGGACGTAAATATTTTCACTGAAACATTACTTTAATTCCAGGTCCTATGCCTTCAGATCAGAAAATAAGATTTTTTTTTTTTTGTTTGTTTGTTTTTTTTTAATGACATTATGACATTGTTTTATTATTATTTATATTCTATTGCTTATATATAAATAAAAAAAAATGTATTGACTGCTAACTTGTCTTGAATAATTACCTGGGAGCAACAAGTAATGTTAAACAAGTAAAATTATTTTGTATTTGTTTTTTGCTGTAGTATAAAAATTGGTATTGAGAATCATGACATTTCATTTGTTGTTGGGACCGACCACTGAAATTTTGATATTGTGACAACCCTACAATAATGTATAGTATATAAGTGGACTAGGTTCTGAAATATAACAGTTTGAATGGAAAGTGTACTGAGACTCACAACTAATGTCGTCCATCAAGAGTTAATTTCCAAGGCCACGGGAGAGTGTGAATGCATTAAGAGATCTGGGGTCTTTTTCAACCGGTTCATTTTTGGATCAACTAAAAGAGGTCTTTTTTGATCTGAACACCCTTAATGAGTATGTCTTTATTGGCAGCAGAACAGGGATGAAAGATGAAACTTTATTTGTAGACAAAAGTCATCACTTGTTAGTTTGTAGTTTTCACAAATCCTGTTGAACCCAAGCTGCTGTTTCATTATTATTTTATGTTTAATTTCTTCCTATCTAAGCAGCAGCAATATGGGATGTTAAGTGTTTATCATATTGCAGTTCACAGTCACAGTATGTCAATTTGTGTTTTTCAGGCGGTTGTGAGTGTGAGCGTGAGCTGTGATCATCCGGCTGACACAGTGAATGCGTCTCTGTCTCTCTTCTGCGCTCAGTGTCCACTGCTGTTGTTGTCAGCTGTGGTAAAACCTCTCTACTCTTGACTACATCACTGTTTTTCAAGTGTATGAGAAGACTGTACATTATGTGTGTTGTGTAACAAAAACAGTGTTGCTCAAAAAAAAAAAATAAACTACTACATATTACTAATTACTTGGCTAAAAATTGCAATCGGACTACTTAATGGGAAAAATAATGACATTACTAATTACTTTTAAGTTACTTTCTAAAACACTTTTCCACTTAAAAAATTCAAAATAATGTCTATATTTCCTTCTTGTTCATTGTTTATATGTACACTGCACACGTTATACACACCTTTCTCCTTCATAATTAGTCATTAGTGACATACATATGAACATAATTTGTTTTAAATGTATTCTACATAAATAATATTATTTTAGAAATGTGTAACCCAGTAAGTACAATACTGTGCAATAGTCTTAGGCCCATTACTTTAGATGTTTCACAAAAACATTTGTCTTGAGATGGTTATTTTATATCTTCTGTTGGGAAATATACATTTTAGATTTCCAAACATTCCTTTTGCAAATCCAATAGAATAGAAGTAGAAGAAGGATGGTATGGCCCCCACAGAGCTCAGATCTCAGCATCATCAGCCACTTTTACACTGTTGGCCAAATGAGGGCATACTTGGGCCAGTTGCATTCCCACTGTCACTTCCGGAGCTTCATCATACTGTCCTCAGGGCCAACCCTTGTGCCAAAGAAGGGCAAATAGGGACTGAGGTGGGGTCAGTGTCAAAGGCGGAGTTTAGCTGAGTCAGGTCAGAACCAAGATACTCATTTCCCAATTTTTCATATCTAGCTATCAGTTTACCTCAACAGATCAACTGAGAATGGAAAACGTCAGTACTGTCAGTAGATGAAATCAGTGCTCTTCTGAATACTTGGGAGGATGAAAATGTGCAACGTCAGATCGATGGCATTGGCCAAAACGAAGATGTGAAGGAAGTATATTGTCGCATGAACATGCCAACTTGTGTATGCAGCACACAACAGGACAGGTTTGGGAAATATTAAAACAATTGCGGGCACAGTAAAAATCTGTGTTCATTTCGAGGGCTAGCTAGTCTCCAGAGTCTGATATCTCTTGAGCTTCACTCTTGCTTGTAAAATGGGCGGGGTGTGTGACGTTGGCACCATGGCGATGTATTAAGGGTGGGTTTTAGGACAACGCTGCGGGGTTATTGGCCCAATGATGGAAATGCAGATTGATTTTGGTCTCGAGGTACGAGGTCCAAGGCTATTGGCCCCAGCTGACCTGTTGATATCCCTGGCTTGTACTGGCCCGATGATGGAAAAGTGGCATAGAGACAGTCTGGGATTACATGAAGAGACAGAAGCAACTAAGACAGCCTAAATACATAGAACTGTGGCAAGTTCTCAAAAATGCTTGGAACAACCAATCTGTCAACAACTTTGAAAAAATGTGCGCAAGTTTTGAAGGCATCAAATGTTTTAAAAGAAAATGTTATGCTCACTGCACTTTGTATGATAGATAAAGGAAAATAATTCATGGCATTATTTTTGAAAACATCCTCACTATTCATCTTACACAACTGCCTAAACTTTTGCACAGGACTGTATGTAAAATTAAATAAATGAATTGTTAGCCATTGTTAGAATTTGAAATGTAATTCTTTACACTACTTTTGACTTTAAAAGTCATTTGATTACAGTAACGTATTACTTTGTAATCAGATTGATTACACCCAACACTGTTTGTGTAGCGCTGGTGGACGCGTCTGTCGTCAGTGTTAAGCTGTCAGTGGAAGCGTTTGACTGGACGAGACACGCTGCCTGAACAGCTGCAGATACTGAGCGATTGTCACAGCTGGAGCAGATGGTAAAATACACAAACTGTAATCAAAATACACACTTCTCAACTATAATTCACCTCAGTTCATTTGATGTTCTGATGCATTTAGGGAATGTTTCATTTATTTCTATTCTCTTTCTCTTTGTGTTGGATGTGTTTTGTAGTGTGAATTGGGAGCTCGTATTGTCACCTCCGTCAGCTCCGTCGTGGCTGCTGGCTGCCTGTCTACACAGTGTTCTGGAGAGATCAACCTGTGAGATTGAGAACATTAAACTAGCATTCAGACAGCTCAAAGAGACAGACAGACAGGTTAGATCAGACCTTAAATCATTATCAGTTGTCACATGAGAACATTTCAGTTCTTTATCTCACAGGTTTCTTGATAACTGATATGTTGTGTGTATTCATATTGTCTGCAGGTTTTGCTCTTCTTGTTTCTCTACAGTGTGATGAAGCTCATCTCTGCTCACCTGGAAACACAGGTATCACACAACTCATGGACATTCATTGGATTCTCATGTTTTCATATTTATGAGGGGAAAAAACAGCAAAGTAATTTCAATGCGCATACAGCAGGACTAATTTAGATGTTGATGTGTGTGAATTTGTTTTCAGGGTGTGGCGTGTTTGAAGCGTGCCAGAGAGTTCAGTGTGAGCATTTTCACTCATCTGATAGATGATTCTGATTGGCTGCAGCTTTTTGATGGGTCTGGATCAGGTGTGAATGCATATTTCTCTCTGAAGTCTCTTAACGGTATGTCTATTATTACTTGCGTCACGTCACAGTGGTTTTGTTTTCTCTCTCCTAGATCACAGACTGTCTGATTTCACGTCTCATGTGATGTCAAACCAGATGATCAGACTGAGGCCGTTTGCCTTTTACAGGTGAGAGAAACACACTCATATTCAGTCTTATCATTGATGTTTTAGTTCTACTGCTGTATGTCCTTTGCTGTCCTCTTTACCCAGCATTCTCTCTGGTGTGGAGTCTGAGGTTCTGATGCGAGCAGTCCGATCCAGTGGATTCCTCTATAGCGCTGCCATATCTTACAAAGAGCTCAATAAACTCTTCCTGAATGCTCAGACCGGTGATGACTCACAGGAGCAGGTCAGATCAGCATCTCACTGTCATCTGTCTGCACATGTGTCAGTCTGTCTGTATGTTCTCACGTGTCTCGTGTGTATCTCAGACTCTGCTGGAGTCTCGGCAGGTTCTGATGAAGTGCATCTCGCTGAGTTCACCAGACATCCTGACGCTAAGCCAGAAAAGAAAGGTACAAACACATTTCTATCAGAGTGGGGAGATTTTTTTTTTTTATATATATATATATATATATATATATATATATATATATATATATATATATATATATATACTGAGCTAACTAGATTTTCTATTCCCCAAACCTAACACTAACACAAACCTATTTTCAACAAGATGTTTTTAGTATGTTTAGTACTGGCTGCTACCCACGGGATATAAACATTTTTATCAACATATTAATTGTAATGATTGAAGAATAGACCACTGAAAAAAAACATTTCCATCAACCACTAATCCGGATAGTCTATAGACCTTATTCACGATAGCGCCATCTTTGCTTTTTAATGGGAATGACAACGAGGCTGTGTGGGATAAACTTACCATCTCTTTAATGGGACGAATGCTATAAAGCTCCTAAAAACATCTGATGTTCCACAACTCATGTTGTCTGGAGTTCTCTGTTTACTGAATGCTCTTGACTAGATGTTTTATCAATGTTTTGTCTGCGGAATGATCCAAAGACACTTTAAACTGCAGTAGAGCCTGTATGTCTGTCCCTCACAGCCTCGTCATTTCCATTAAAAAATCAAAGATGGCGCTAGTGTGAATAAGGCTAATTACAGCGCATCCCACTGTGGTGTTTCTCTGAATCTCACAAACATACTGAATCCAGTGTTTCTGAGTCAAAAGAATCACTGTTTAAACTCATCCTCTGGAAATCTAGCTACTGGATGCTCACAGACACTGAGGGCAAACAATAATTGATTTTTATTGATCGCTTCAGTTTCTGCCAGTCTCTTTTTTGCGCGTATGCTGTCATGCGTGCTCCTGAGCACGGCCGCGTCACCATTGTGCGGCAATGATGGAACATTACCGCGCCCCTGACATGGCAACACGCTAAAGCTTGAGCGCTTAAGATATGGCAATAGCTCAGCAGGCATGAGACTCATTGTACATGTATTTTGTTGTAACGCTCCTCGTAGGCAGGCACTTATCGCACACATGCAAATGGTTAAAATCTGTCGTAGCATATTATAATTTTGAATCACAAATGCGAGTAAAACTGTGGTCAAAATTCTAAATCTGATTTGAATCCTTCACTCGTATCCAAGTTTTCCAGTTATCTCACAACTCCGAAATCCTCTGAGAGGAATGCTCAATCATGCTCAGATATGTTCACTCTTTATCTTGAGGTCTTGCAGAAAAACCAGCAGGGGTTTTCCTGGGCCAAATATGGTCTTCGGTGACTAATGTATACGTTTCATGTTTAGATTAGATGTAAGTTATTTTATTTAAGTATATGGAACCTTTTGAATTCAACACAGAATGTTTTACTTTAAGGTGCTATGTGAAATCAAACTAAACTTTAACACCTTATTTCATAATTATTATTTTTTTAAAGACTAGCTACATTGACCTAACCACAGAAATAAGATCCGTCCATGGTCTTACCTATGCTTATGGCACTGCATTGTAAATATAAGGGTTTTAAAGTCTGGACCTACAAGACTTATCGGCAAATTATGGACAAAGTTCTACTCTTGGGAACAGAATATTATAACTAGTTTTGCTGAATTTATTTATAAAAAATATGTATTACAAAATAGTAGCCTAAACACATTAAGAAACTTTAAGTTCAAATGTCACAGATACTGGTGATGACATGTATTTGAAAAACCTTTATTTTGACGCATGTTAAAATAATCCCTTGCCTTAGTTGTACCCACACCACAATCACACGAAAATTACTTGATAACACCTGGACATTTTGTTCTACAAATCCAGAGGGAGCCCATGACAAATTCTATTCCGGGTGTTTGGACTATAAGCTGAACAGCTCAATGGTCTAATCTGAGAGTCTTGTATTCTCTTCTCTTTTGCTGCAGCAGTAACTCAGACAAGCTCCAGTTTCCCTTTTGCTTATTGATTCACAGCTGGGAGGTCCCATCAGACGCAACAGTGGGAGACTCACTCAACAAAGTTTTAACATAAGCTTATATACTGTACATTACATTGCATGATCACATCCCATAATACATGTTTACTTCATTCTGATTGGTTTAAAGACTATAACTAAGCAAAAGTCTTTTTCTAAGCATATAACATAAGGAGACAGTTCCTGTCTTTGTTAGTCATAAGCAT
The DNA here is from genome assembly GCF_019703515.2 of Myxocyprinus asiaticus. NCBI lineage: Eukaryota > Metazoa > Chordata > Actinopteri > Cypriniformes > Catostomidae > Myxocyprinus > Myxocyprinus asiaticus. The sequence goes on from NC_059389.1 coordinate 31,197,050, forward strand.
TAAAATGTCAGTATATAATTAATTATCAAGACATTGTTACTTCATCATGTTCTCAAAAACATTTCCTGTTTTTACATGTTTGGTCCAAAAATATCTTATCAAAGATAGAAGGGCTGAAGTCAACTTCTTGTACACACAGCAGGCACTGTATTCAGCAGCACATAATGTTTCTGGTTAGTATATGTACAGTTCCAGTGTCTGTCTATCTGATTCCACTTCGTCTGCAATAAAGAAAGCAAACACCACGCGATTGCAGCTGGCAAACGTACGTGAGAGATGAGCATCCATGTGAGAGAGTGCATCAGCCGGGAGCAGTTTCAATCTCTCTCGCTCAGATTATTTAAACTTGAATAAAGATACATTAAAGATATAACGCTGGGGTGTTTCTTTACTAGACGCTCCGATATTCAAGTTTTGCTCCAGTGGAATGCCAGATCGGATTTATTTCTCGATAACGCTGATTCTGTATTTACTTATTTTGCATTTTTGTATATTTATTTCCCCGATACTGTACTTTGCGTTCTACATCACCTTAAGCTGTATAGAGAGTTTGGAGTGCGTCTGGACTGTGAGCTGAGCGAGCGAGAGACGCCAGTTTACAGCTTTCTTCATTCCTACAATTTTATTTCATTCTGACTGACATTTTTGACTAATCATTATTAAAATAACGGTAAAATATGGTGAGATAAAATCATACAAATACATTTTAAAAATGTATTTATACAGATGAAATCATATAGATGAGTTTAGTGTTGTTTTATTTTGCCATTAAGCTGTTGAGTGGATGATTCAAATATTCGGTTATCACGTGTAGGTTATGATAACTTTTGTGCAGTTTTATGGTTGGATGAGGGCACTATGCACCCATGCTTGTCTCATCTTTGCACCCAGAAAAGCTGCCCAGCCTGGATCGGAATTTAAAGAAACTAAAACATCGTAAATAAATACAATAATGTACGTTTGTTAAAATGTGTTTATTCTTGTAGGCAGTTTTATTAAATCATTATGAACATAAATATTTAAAAAAATTACAAACAGAATGAAGATTTATTGTATTAATATACCATTGAATAAGTATTGTTATTATTTTGCAAAGGAAGGTACATGTAATATAAAAGTACATACTGTATGTGACAAAGTCATTTCTGCGACAGTTCCAGAGCTCTCTTCTACGCTCTGTGTATACATCAGCATCTGAATTCACTCACTCATTTCGTTCACTTCTTGCTAGCACACTCACTGCCATTCACTATGTAGGAAATAGTGAATGAGTGAAAGATTTTGGACACAGAAATGATCTCTCGTTACGTTAAATGAGAGCAAATGACTATTCGACGATGAAAATATTTGTTGAGAATTTTTTGTTGTCGATAATGTCGACTAATCATTTTAGCCCTATTTCTAAAGTAAAACTAGCTTCATACCATGTGACCGTCCTTTTGGTTTGAACATTCTGCAGGGGAAGTTGTTTTATAAACTGTAGCAGTGCTCAGTGCATCATATGATTAACATTATGAACTATCAAACTCAATCAGAAAGTCAACCATTTCTGACACATTTTTTTCCCCCAAAATATTTTATTGATTGTATCCATACGTGAAATCGCTCAGCTTCTCCATCTTGCACTTAGTGTTGCCAGATCTTGCAAGAGAAACAAGCGACCTGATCTAGAAAAACAAAATAAGCGACCCTAATTTTTTTCTTGTTGGGGGAAGAGAAAAGCATATCAATCATATCTCATATCAATCATATCTCCCCAAAAATAATGCAATTTTTTTACAAATACAACTAGCATCTACAAACAATAAATCATCTCTCTAATGTGCTATTAGTGGTGGGTTACATTTTATTGTGCTCTGAGAGCCAATCAGCAGCCAGCCCAAAAAAACATGACTGCCCCCAAAACACAACCCGAGACTGCCCATATTGATAAGTGACTTTTTTTTTTAAAATTAGCCCAAAGTTGCACTCGACAGTATCTTACAGGAAACGGATGATATGAGCTCCACTGCTTTCACTTGCATTGTCACTGCTCATTTGCATGAAGTTAAACTTTTCTCAACTTTATCATGTCACTCACCACAGCCATGTCTTTTTCAACATTTTATAGACTAAAAATATAGTTATACTAACCCTAGTAACAACAGCTGTTGTTACACAGTTTCAAAGCAGCATTACAGAAAATGATGCTGTAATGTCTTAAAGTCCTCATTGAGCATGAATTTCAGCATGAATAAATGAAAAACGTGATTGAAAATCATGTCTTAATATCCATAAGATGTTGATTAATGGAGAAAAATAATCTTGGGAGAAACCAGGCTCACTGTGGGGGCCAGTTCCCCTCTGGCTAACCAGCATGAATATAATGCTGATATTAGTTATTTGTGTGCAGTGCAGGTCATGGTTTAAAATTATTAAACTAAGTAAGTGTTAAGGGTCAGTGTTTAAACTAAGATTTGTAAGAACTGTAAGATTAATGACTAATGTCTTTGAAGTTCATCCTGGATTAACTGCAGAAGTTCACATAGATTCATTGTCCTTTGTTAGTTGGCTGATGAAGGCTTTTGTTGCCAATTAATTGATAGTCTACATATTCCATTTCAAGAGTGAGGTTGATGTATCTTTTATAAATATATTAATAACAATGAAGTAAAACTGTTGAAATTTTGAGAACTGAATTTACTTTAATTTTCAAACTCAGAAAATGAGACATTTCATGCCAAAAGGAAGTTTATCAAGGATATTCAAAAAACAAATGGAATATAGTTTCCTTTTCACCATTATAAAACAAACAACTATAATCTATGTCTTCTCAACAACAGTCACTTGTGTCACCGGAAGTCGCTGTGCTCTTATTGAAAATAAATGAGATCAGTTATAGCCTTATCAACTTTGGAAAAACGACACAAAAAGTGTGGGGTTTTCTCTCTCTCTCTCTCTCCCAATTTTGGACTGATTATATGCAAGGGGTGCTGAAGTCAACTGATTTTAGTCATAGAATTACCCATCTCAGTGTAAGAAGTATAATGATACTGCCACCTTTCAAAAGTAATTCGTTTGACCTGTAGTTTTGTTCCAAAATCATAGGTGGAAATTGTCATTTTGATCCCCATCCACAAAATAATAGATTTTGACAATCATTTAAGTTTATCTTTCACCAGTAAAATACAAAATTATCAAAAAAAAACATTTGGAGCTTTGACCTCTGGTTGAGTTGACACGGAATGCCCCTTTAATGGAATAGTTGACCCATAAATGAAAATGATCATAATTTACTCAGCCTCATGTCGTTCCATACCCGTATGACTTTTTGTAAGTGAGTGAGTACTGGGGCTGTCAATCTCAAATGACAAAAAGCATCATAAATGTGTCATAAAAATAGTTCATTCAACTTGAGCGTATTTTTTTCAACATTTTCTTTAGTCATCAGATAACTTTGTATGAGAAACAGTTATTCACTCATACTCTTCCCTTCTGATGAGCTGTTAACCACTGTGACAGAATCGTTGACAACTCGAGAACCAGACCAATCCGAATTGTGAACAAATCATTTAGACCGATTTTGTGAATTGATTCAACTGATTAATTGAAAAATCCCAACTCAATAGAACGATTTGTTCACTGAACTCACCAAGAAGGGGTTTCTGCCGATTTTCATGTGTGAGCTTCATTTACATAATCACTGGCCAGGCAAAGGGAGACAATACAACTTTATTGTCAAACATAGTTGAAATTTTTCTTTGACCACACCTGTTACAACAGGAAAAAAACAGAATAAAATTAACAAAAGTGTTATTCACCTGAGGATAATTGCATCCTTAAAAACAGATACATAAAATTAGATGATGCGTGCATTAGCGTCTGCCAACAGGCCAGCTTTAAATGTCTGTGTTCCCCACACAAAGCATTGAGTATCACTTGAGTCGTATGGACTACTACTGATAGTTCAGTGGAACAGCATGAAGTTGTATTTTGGAGTGAACTATTCCTTTAACAACTACATAGCAACACCCTGGCAACCACCCACAGCAAACAGCACTTTTATTTCCAGAAAATGTAAAAATCGTATAAATTTTTGTATGTATTTTTGAGAGTTCTGAACACCTACATGTTCATTTGTTTATTAGACACATTAAAACATCAAACACGTGACATTATTTCAACATAGAAGCTTCATGTGTGATGTATTTATTAATCTACATGTGTTGGGTGACACACAGTATTTGTGAGTTCAGAAGACAGACTGAACTATTATTATGAATCTGCGTGTGGTGTAATGCTTGTTTTTCTCCTGTAGCTGCAGTCAGAGTTTGAGCAGCTGGATTCAGAGATTTTAGCAGCATTCATCACCTTCAGCTGCGACACACACTTCACATGAGACTTCCACAGCTGCAGGATGCTTGAAAAACATTATCACATCTACAAGAGACATACACACGTCATATGATAATGAGTAACACACACCTGTGTACTGAACTTTTCATGTAAGCTGTTATTCTCAATAAACAGAAATTCTTCACTTTTGTCAAAGGGTTTAAAGTCTGTTTTACTGAAGATTCAAATAAAAACATGACTGACTGCCATTTTAACATCAAAACTCTGGGTCTCATTCACTAATATTTGGGTACAAGTTGCATACGTGAGCAGAAAAGGTTCTTGCACAAAATTTCTGCTGGATTCAGAACAGGTGCGTACGCACGTAAATGTTCTTGCCCTCTCTCTGCTTTCCATACAACCTCTCCTGTACAGCTATTGGTCACTCTCTGCAAACATATCTCTAAATGTGTGCTGTCACCTGAGACCAAACCTTTCCAAAGTGTGCACAATAAACAACTTTATACAGACCTAGACCACAACTACACGTCAGCTGCTTTTTTATACAGAACCTGTCTAAAATGGTTACGTATCATTTTTGTTACTCTGAAATAAGACACTTCGTTGGGTCACTTAGTTATTCAATTCTAACATATTATCACAGTATAAATAAATATTTAAAATTGAACTCTGCCAGTGATTTCTTTTTGCATATGTGTTTTGGTTCTAGATCCTACATTTAGGAAAAAAAATGTGTGAACTTTGCAAGAAAACATTTGCACACATTAACAGTTTGTGAATGAGACCCAGTGTCTGGACTGACATCATCAGCACACATGTCTATGAAAATCTGTCATTAGCTCTTTTCCAAAACCTAGTGAGCTGCCTACTTAGACAGCAGTGTTGTGTTGTGATTTAAAGATAGGAAGCAACACCATGCCTCATTTTGGTCAAGGTCTAAAGCAGTATTGTGTCCTAAATGGAGATTCTTGCAATTCTAGAACACACTGTGAAGAGCCCAGTGAAAAATACATCAAAGGTTGACTAAACAAGAAATGTTTTCATCCACGTTTCCCACACCTTTTGACCAATGCATTTTCATGACTTTTCCAGTTAGTGAATTTTATATAAATTTTATAGAGATTGGACTCACAAAGAGATATTTCTAGATGATGAAATATTGTAGTGGCGAGCAAAGCTAGAAAATATAAAATTCTATAGTGAATATAGATTTTGTTTTTTAGAATTGTATTAATTTCCATGACTTTTCCATGTCTGGAAAATACAATTAAAAGTTTAGATACTTCAAGGTTTTTCATTACTGTAGGAACCCTGCTTATTCTAAACCGAATTTATTAAACACTGATAAAAATTATTCATTCAATACTGAAAAATATTGATTAAACTAGTTTGACTATTTTGCCTATATTATCAGCTGATCTATGATTTCTACACGTCTATTAGAATAGAGACTTCAACACGTCCAGCTTGGACAGCCAAGTCATTGCGGCACGTCAATGGACGCACATGGTGTAGATAGTAGATTTCATGGCAGCTCACTAGGGTTTTGGATCAAAGCTGTAATCTGTTCGTTTGAGCATGTTTAATTGCACATGTGATGGTTGTAATATTTTTAGACATCATAAATGTGATGAGCTCTGCATCATTAAAACACTGTTCACTTCCTGCTGTACACATGCGATTGAATCAGTCTATACGACGGTGCCATCCATGAGTTTGGACGGAAGATTCTCCTGCACATAGTTCATGTCTGATGGGTTTGAGTCAGTCCTGGTCTGGTCTGATTGGAGGTCAGTGTGTTGCGCTGATGAATTCTGAGGGTCTGACTCTGGAGGGATGGAGAGAACTCCCCCCTGCATGAGTGGATGAACCATCGACATGTGCACGTTCAGATTGTGTGCCTTCTCAAAGCGTTTGCCACATAACGTACAGGCAAACTCCAGGTCTGCCTCGGCCTTGTGTTTGGTCATGTGATACTTGAGAGAAGCTCGCTGACGGCACTGGAAACCGCACACCTCACACCTAAAAAACACACACACCAGCGTTCATACAGACATCACTGAAAGAAAATCAAGGACTTTCAAGTACTTTTTCCATCACCAATTTTTAATTTTCAAGGACTTCACAGAAGTAAGAGAACTCTGAGCTTTTTTAGAGTTCCCAACTATGAGTGACGTGAACAATATTTTCTAGTTGGAGCTTGCAATAACAGTAATTCCAACATGGCATGAATGGACCATTAACAAATATAAGTAACTCACTTTATTTATAGTATGTGAAAGTGTTTGTGTGTGTGTATATGTATATACAGAGGCGCAAAAACCATATGCATTGTATGCAACGCGAACCCAAGAAATTTTAAGCATTTTTCTACAAAACATGATGATTTTCCAGATATTCCAGTACTTACATTTCTAAAAGCTAAACTCAAGTACTTCAAGGGCCTTGTGTGTACCCTGACACACTATAAAAAGGTCTTAAGATGCATCGTTAGATTGAATGAAAGTAAGAGACTCACTGCAGAGGTTTGGCTCCTGAGTGCCGCATCTGATGCACAGACAGATGTTTCCTCTGTTTGAACGTCTGACCGCACTGATCGCAGATGTAGTTCCGCACCTCTAGAACAGGAGTCAGTCACAGTTAACATCACAGCAGTCATGAACGCACTCCTCCTGAGTGATACAAGCTGCAGGGTTACCTGTGTGTATGAGTTTGACATGTCTCTGCAGGTATCTGTCGATCATGAAGACTTTGTTGCAGCCTGGATGTGGACAGGGTCTCTCCCGCACCTCCTCGTGATGCTCCTTGATGTGTTTCTGAGTCAACACATTGACAGGACATTAGGGGCCTCGTGTAGAAATGTTGCTTGGCCATTCACACATACCAGTAAAAGAGTGAGTACGCATGGTCAAGAGTGTGCGGACAGTGCACACATTTAAGTTTTTGTATAAATCCTGATGCATGCATGCTTTTAATGATAGCAATGATTTCTTGGCTTATGACTCAAAGATATTTAATATAAAAAAAAAGTTTAATTTTTTTAAAGCTCTGATACAATGATGTCTTATGTTTTACACTGCATAAATCACTATTTATGTTTTGCTTCCGGTAAAAATACCTAACTTTTAAGGATCTATAAAAACATCCTTGAGACAATTTTTTAAAATGACATGCAAAGCAGAATTGTATAAGTTAAGTTACATTTATATTTACTAGGGGTGTGGATCTTTGGGTTGAAAGTGAATAGATTCGAGTCATGATTCGTAGGTTTCGATTAGATTCAAAAGATTTTTTGCAACAAAAAAATAATTTATTATTAATTTAAAGGATTCTTTAAATACTTTCCCTAATGTGTCTTAGGCAAGAAAAAGAAAGACAAACTACATGTACAGTACCGTGCAAAAGTCTTAGGCACATCAGATGTTTCACAAAAGCATTTGTCTTAAGATGGTTATTTATATCTTCAGCTTTAGTGTGTCAATAGGAAATATAAATGTTAGACTCCCAAACATTTCTTTTGCAAATAGAAAAGATTAGAATAGAAGTACATGGCCCCCACAAAGCCCCCCACTGAACATTGTGTCAGTCTGAGATTACACAGAGACAGAAGCAATTGAGACATCCTAAATAGATAGAAGAACTGTGACGAATTCTCCAAGAAGCAAAGGTGGTCACACCAAATATTGATTTTAGCTTTTTTTATGTTTACTGGACTTTGTATGACAGTGATAAATGAAAATTATTTATGGCATTATTTTTGAAGACATCCTCACTATGCAACATTTTTTACAAGTGCCTAAAACCTTTGCACAGTACTGTACATACAGGCTACTTGGAATACAACAAGTAATGTAATGTGCCAATAAAATATTTTAGAGCTGCGCATAACCAGAAAAGTATTCCATATTAAATATTTTACTAAACATTATCTAGTTTACACTACTGAATATTCTTGTTTGAAATAAAAAAAATAAAAACTAAGTTAAAGGTGCACTCAGTTATTTTTCCTCATTAAAAAAGTTTAACTCCTAAAGACATGAATTGTAATTTTGCAATATATGTAGGAAATCATGACCACTCACATTAAAATGAAGACTCCAGTCATATCAGTAACCTTATAAAAGCTGTTTTATTCTACATGGAGAGGGTCCGCACATGGGGACTGCCATGTTAGAATCACATGACCAGCCGAATACTACTCTCTTAATCTCAGTAACCGTCCTGTTATTTGACACTTTCACTCATTGATTAAAGGAGTTATGGCTGACTGTGAATACTACATTTCTACAATGACATCTGAAACTGAAAAATATTGAGTTTAAATGATGCTGCATCCAAGAGTGTAAGTCCAAGATGACACAAAGACAAAAGTTACTGAGTGCACCTTTAAGTCAATCATTTTTATTTGCTGCTGAAATGGTAAAGATAAATATCAGTGTGTATGTGTGCGTGTGTACACTGCTGTTGTATTTCTGTAATCATTTTAATGTCTGACTGTAAAAAAATAAATGCATCATTTAGTTGAAAAGGACGCTTGAGCAGCTGTTTCTGTGAACTGCATAGTGAGTCTGTTTCTCTCCGTGTCAGCAGTATAGCACGAAAACTGATTTAAAATCTGGGAGCTTGTGATATCATTGTCAAATTTCAAAGGCACACATATGTGATGCTACTCTGCTGGGCACTTAATTGGCGGTCACTAATATGTGATGCTACATATGAAGAGGTGAAAGCATTTTATTTGTGGCAGCTGTATTAATGGTTTGACCACGTCTGACTCAAGAGCACTATTGTGAGTGATTGCCATTTGCTTATGTGATGTCAATGGCCGCATGAGTTTCAATGAGAGTTTCGGAATGAACAGACAGTGGGCGTGAACCTGTGATGGCCGGTGAAAGAGTGCAGAGCTGTGAGGGTGTGCACTCTGAGACAGGCAAGAGAACGAAATCGCACTTGTAACTAATTCAATATTTATACATTTTAAAATATTGTACACTGTTTTGCTGAACTGCGATTCATTCTATTTTTTTGCCTTTTTAATTGATTATTGACCAACACCAAAGATTCTCGATTCAAAAATCATATTTCAAGATCAATACATATGAATCGATGCATCAACGAAACGAGTGAATCGTTACAACCCTAATATTTATTGTTGGGTGTAAACTAATTACAAAGTAATTAGTTACTGTAATCTAATTACTTTTGGTTAAAAAAGTTACTGTAATCTAATTACTTTGACCAGAGCGTTGACAGGCCTTGTTTTCACAGGAGAACTCCAACAAGCTGTGCAGCGGTCCCTCAACAATGCCATGTACCATGTGTTTGGCTTTAACAGCTGGGGATAGTTAAGAATTGATGTGCTTTTGTGGTAAATAAATTCCACTTTACAAAGGCTGCAAAGTACTTTTCAAGCCCCATCTGGGTTTGTTTTGTGCAAAAGATGAGTGTTAAGTGGTCCTAGATCATTGACACAAAATCGCTGTTGTGCGTTTTTGTGGTATGTCAATGTAATGTCTCCAGACACATCACAGAAGGTTCCGCCCGATTTCGACTTGCATTTAGAACTCACACAGAGCTGAATAAAATGTCAGAACCTAATGTCAAAATTGGTAAATGCGTTAGAGTTGTGAGACTTCAGTGTAATTACTCACTCGTTGTTCATAAGACTGCATGCAGTTAAAGATACACATTCATTTTATGGTAATAAATGGTAATTACGGAACCTGAAACATGCAATTCTTTATGATTCTCATCCTTCAGAGCATCTGTCATTATGTGCATGCATGCAGTTCAGATTATGTTGTATACCTTCATGCCGTCAGCTCCTCTGTACACCGCTGTACAGCCTGGGTGAGGACATTTGTAGATGGTGGGCAGCTCCTCTCTAAATGAAACACAAAGTGACTTTTCAATTGCATAAAAAGTTATTTTATTTAATATCATTTTTGTGAATCTAATAACATTTTTGTTTGTATTTTGCTTGACTGTTTAGTGTAGCTGTTTACAGTTGAAGTCAGAAGTTTACATATACCTTAGCCAAATACATTTAAACTCAGTTTTTCACAATTCCTGACATTTAATCGAAGAAAACATTCCCCGTCTTAGGTCAGTTAGGATCACTACTTTATTTTAAGAATGTGAAATGTCAGGATAATAGTAGAGAGAATTATTTATTTCAGCTTGTATTTCTTTCATCACATTCCCAGTGGATCAGAAGTTTACAGACACTTTGTTAGTATTTGGTAGCATTGCCTTTAAATTGTTTAACTTGGGTCAAACATTTTGGGTAGCCTTCCACAAGCTTCTCACAATAAGTCGCTGGAATTTTGGCCCATTTCTTCAGACAGAACTGGTGTAACTGAGTCAGGATTGTAGGCCTCCTTGCTCGCACATGATTTTTCAATTCTGCCCACAAATTTTCTTTCGGATTGAGGTCAGGGCTTTGTGATGGCCACTCCAATACCTTGACTTTGTTTCCTTAAGTAATTTTACCACAACTTTGGAGGTATGCTTGGGGTCATTGTCCATTTGGAAGACCCATTTTGTTTAAACTTCCTAGCTGATGTCTTGAGATGTTGCTTCAATATATCCACATAATTTTCCTTCCTCATGATGCCATCTATTTTGTGAAGTGCACCAGTCCCTCCTGCAGCAAATCACCCCCACAACATGATGCTGCCACCCCCATGCTTTACGGTTGGGATGGTGTTCTTTGGCTTGCAAGCCTCATTATTTTTCCTCCAAACATAACAATGGTCATTATGGCCAAACAGTTCAATTTTTGTTTTATTAGACCAGAGGACATTTTCCCAAAAAGTAAGATCTTTGTCCCCATGTGCACTTGCAAACTGTAGTCTGGCTTTTTTATGGTGGTTTTGTAGCAGTTGCTTCTTCCTAGCTGACCGGCTATCAGGTTATGTCGATATAGGACTCGTTTGACTGTGGATATAGATAATTGTCAACCTGTTTCCTCTGGCATCTTCACAAGGTCCTTTGCTGTTGTTCTGGGATTGATTTTCACTTTTCTCATTAAACTACATTCATCACTAGGAGACAGAATGCGTCTCCTTCCTGAGCGGTATGATGGCTGCATCATGTTTGTACAGATGAACATGGTACCTTCAGGCATTTGGAAATTTAAATCGTCAAACATTCAATATGTAAAACATTCAGGCAAAAGTCATTGCTAAAGGTACAACACATCCTAAATAGGGGCCAGGATGATCAACTACTCGTCCAACCAGCTGGTAATTTTAATATTTTCAGCTGTTGTGCTTTATAGGGCTGAATTTGGAGACAAAACTCTTCAGCTTTAGCGTGCAGTTACTATCAGCATGGTAAACTCACAGAAGTTTTGTCTCAATTGATTCTCTTTAAAGCAAAAATACATTCCAATTTCAGACACTATCAAACTTTAAATTGCCTGTTTTGAGCAATGTTTCTGCTTCAATAAATAGTTGCAGAAGTGAAAAGCCTCAACAAATTGTTGGATGCTATGAACTAGATGTTGTGTACCCACAATAATCTTTTAGTTGAGCACTTTTTAATATGGAGCGATGACTGCCCTGAGACTCCAAGTGCTCCGGTTACATTGAAATGCATCATTCTGCACCCGGGACGTGTTAAAGCAAAAAAGAAAAGAAACGCTTCAGTTAACACTTTCAATTATAATATGATTATGTGGCTTTTGCCACACTACTGTTGCATAATAATTAGCGGTGTAAACACAATGTTTTCTCAGATGGTAACTGTTCAGTCGAAACTGTATCGTTCTCTATATGGCAGGGTTTGATGACATCAGCTGAAAAGGAAAGATGTTTCAGAGGCAGAGCAAGTTGTTTCATTTTAATCAAAGATTATGTTTTTTTTTTTTTTTTTTTTTTTGGAAAAGCACATACAGAGGAATTGTGCAATACAGGGAAAGGAACATGAATTAAGAAAGTACAGAGAGCGAACATTGATTTCATGTTAATGTAAAAATCCTTTTACCGTTCTGACTTGAGGTTCTTCTTCCAGCCAGGCTTCGGTCCAGGCTTCCTCCGGGCTTTGGATTCCAGTGGCTTGGGCTCTTTGCTGTTGTTTCTCTTTGAAGAACTGACACAATTAGAAGAATGTGAGAGGAATTTCTCTTAAGTCTTCTCCATGAATCGCTGATGGAGATACTTTGACTTTGGCAGCTGAAGCAGATGAATGTGAGCTCATGTTTGTTTTACCGTTTGTCTGGGTTCACATCAGAGCTCTCTTCAGATGAACAGCTCTTCGTCTTCTCCTCACACTCATCATCATCACTCAACATGTTCCTGAAAATATAACACTGGGCTTACCGACATTTTGGACTTTATGCTATTATAAATTAATATTGATTCAGAAGTTGTACATTCAAATCATTCTTTTTATTTTAGATATATTTATTGGAATACATAAGTCTTTGATTCGTTAATATCCAGTTAGGTATTTCAATGCAACGATATCTAGTGTGCCTTTCGTGTGAGGTGACGTTGAATGAAAGAGGAGGAAGGTACAACACATTCATGCAATACCATGAAAGAGAAAATATCAACGGTATGAAAATCGTCTGTTTCTAAACCCATGAAACTGTTACATCCCTAGACCACTTATTCTGTAAATAACACTCAGAATTCAACAGTGAGGAGATCAGGAGATGTTACCTGTCTGAGAGCTCACTGTCTGCATCATCTCTGTCTGTCAGCTGTGCCGTCTGCTCACCACACTGCAGGACTGACACATGAACAACACCAGGACATTACTTACACCAACTCTTCATTACAAACATAGTTACACTACCAGTCAAAGGTCTGGACGCACTTGACTGAATTTATGTTTCTCATGATCTTTACAAATCTTATGATCAAAGGCTTGTCTAAGTTTTGTAGACATATATAAATTGTGCCCAAATATGAATTTCTTAAAGTAAAATCAAACTAATTTTATTTAAATGTATGTAATTGGATCAGACTTCCCCCCACCCCACTTTTTTGGACACTAATCCTATTGGTGTTATTTCATAGCTTTTATGACTGTATTATTCTACATGTGGTAAATAGTCCAAATAAAAAATGGGTAGGTGTAGTAGATTGATCCTCAGGCCCATCTCACCTCCAGTTCGGCCTGCAGGAGTGTTGCTGTGAGTTTTTCCGCTCTCAGCTCTGGATGCTGGTTGGTGGTTCTCATTTCTTCTTTCATATGCATCAGATTGAGTGTCAGTGTTTGTCAGGCCAGTGCTGGTGTCCATCACATACCTGTGACCCTCCACACAAGCCCACACAACCTTCAGAGCCCCCCGGCACTGCCCCTCCAGCACCTCTCGCAGGTCAGGACAGGAACGGCAGCCCTCTGCATGATCGTGAGCCCAAGACACCAGATCGTGCAGACACCTGCTGTCTGACTTCATGTGTGACGCTACCAAACACAGGAAATCAAAGACATGAAAACTCACTGAAACGACTAAACCATGATAATAAACATACATGAACGACAAATATCTGCATGAACTTACGGAATAAACTGATGTCATCTTTTGTTGAAGAGTTTTCAGTGCTGTTCCTGAAGGTGACATTATCAGAATTCAGTTTTGTAAGAAATATTTACATTTTTATTATTTTCATAACAAATGAGAACTGGGGGGAGGTCATGTACTTTACTATAATTCAAACAATAGACCGGTGATGTGGTGTATTTAGGGTCCCAAATCAACTTTTAGCCAACCAAGCAAGGTGTGAAACTGTGAAACTTTGTCCAATCAAATGCTTTCTAGAATAAAAACGCCCACTCCCCCTACATCTGTTCAGGCATAGATGATGCCTTCGCAGGGCACCTCAAAGGGAGAACAATCCATGTTGTAGGGTCGTTCCAAACTGAATTTCCAATGAGATTCACTTAAGTGAGTTCTGACCGTCATCGCCTTTCAGCCCTCTGAAGCTCTCACATTGGAGGGTAATTGTCTTCAAAGGGAATAGGGCATAGGAAGGATCATTCTGAATGGGACACAGGAGCTGGATGCGAAGAAAATGGCTGCAGTTTATTCAGATTTTTAATGCAGGCATTTTTCAAAGGTTTCTTGGTATGTACAGCACCTGTAAGTTTTCTTTATACTTTATGTTTAGTGTATTGTTATATTGTTATATTAAGATATTTTACTTGCGTGTTTCTCATTCATCTGCACTGGACTTGCAAAACGGCTCCTATCAAAAAGTATTGTTTACAAATACCATAATTTTGAATATGAATTATATTTGTTGTATCTTATGACGGTTGCATCAAAAGCAGGTTGAAAGACTCATAAACAAAGATGGTTATGTGCTGTGGGCTGATTATGTATCATAGTTATATTGTTACATTATTGTTCGGTTCTCAAGACAGTGGAAAAATGAGGTCAGTATTGAGATGAGTTCTCAGTTTCCCCTGCTAAACACCATGGCGCTTTCACATTAAAAGCTAGGGGAATGATCGCCATTAACACATTCACGCCTTTACAATTGGTGGCGCTAATCGACAAGCAATTTACGGTACGGTAGATGGCGCAAAGAAACTTTCAGTTGGTCTGCACTTAGCTCATCACGGATGATAAGAAGAATAGTAAACAACCATGGAATCAAGCAAGAAAGTTTTCTAGCATGCCGATCGGAAAAAAACCCATCTCTCTACAAGCTGCAGATGTGACGATGAGTTTGTTGTTGATTTGCTCAATGAGAAAGAAAACATTCAAGACACTTTCACAAACTATTTCAGTTCACTGCTGGACAAGTTGACTGACAGTATTATCATGAATACACAGTGTGAGGGGCAAATGTTTTCAACTGGAACAATACTGATTTGTTTGCGCTAAGATTAAATGCAGCTATCATGGGCAGAAACAGTAAGTTGATTTTTTTTTCACGCTTTCTATCCTTTTTTTGTGCTGTGCAGTAAAACAGACTTAATGGTTGATGTATCATGAAATCAGAGACATCCCTGACTAAAATGAATTGGTTCAATAGAGTCAAGTGTTTGGGAATTGGACTTCTCTTGTTGCATTTTATGTTTCACTCTGTAGTTTCAGTAAAGCCGGCTTCACAGTAACCGACAACTTGATTTTGGCTGAGGATGTCCCACTTAACAACTGTTTTGCTGAGATCTCGCTCTCTTCTGTTGGAGGCATGTCACACTTGCCGATTCAGTAGAGGGGTGACAGGCATACAGACTGTCTCTCCGATTCCCTGTCATGTGATGATCCGAGCTACGTCTCTCTCCCACTGGCCGGCGATTATGCAAATGAAGGTTGGAAAAAATCATCTAGCGTGATGCCGGCTTAACCACGCTGAATATGAAATACTCCCTGTGTCCAAATATGCATACTTTCCTAATATATAGTATGCCAAAAGCAGCTGCTGAATGAGTAGGATGTCCGAATTCTCAGTATTCATAAAAAAGTAGCCGAGAAAAACCTGGATGACCTACCACATCCAGCAAGATTCTGAAGTGCACATCCATTGGACACTTTACTATCCCATAATGCCACAGGAATGTGGCATATAAATAAAAATAAAAAGACGGAGAACCGCAAGTCTTGCATTTTTCTATATAGCAAGTATAAATAAATATATATATATATTATTTTCACAGCTGTTATTACATCATATATTCAGGACACGGGACAATGTCCATGTTCCCGGATGAAGAATATCAATGTATTCATGCTCCTCCACTGCATTCCTAAAGAACATACTTTATTACCGGCCAAGAAGTGATGCAGTGTATCTGTACCTGTCTGCAGTGAACGGGTTGAGGTTGACCCTGTTCCTAAAGTTCAGCAGTATACTGTGACACTTGTAGAACTGAGCGTGGCAGTTGTTGCAGATGAACTGGGACAGACTGGGGTCTCTGTTCATGGGAATTCCTAACAGCCGCTGGAAGTCTGTGCAGAAGAGCGGATAAACGCCGCACGACTCTTCCTGCAGCTGCGCAAATGCCTGCCGCAGTCGCCGCGTGGAAAACTTCCCATGACACAATCGACAGAACTCGCTGCTCATTCGGCCTGTGAGTGAAAACAGAGGTCAAAGGTCAACATACTGTCATTAAGCACTTACACAAATATATGAAACATGCACAGCCTCGATTGCCTTATTGCTTTTATAAAACGGTTATCACATAATAAAAAATATTAAGGACAGAAATGTTTCTTAAAATGTTATTTTTCTAAGTAAAATCATTAAATGCCAACCATCCGCTAGACCAGGGGTTTTCAAACTGGAGTCTGGGGAACCCCAGGTGGCCATGGAACATTTTTGAGAAAAAACATTTTTATTAAAAGAAAAACAAATTAACATTTGACCTTATTATTATTTCACTCTGCTTTCTAAAGACTGGTAGGAAATCATAAGACACAAGAGAGAGTATACATGAGTCTTTATACATGAAAATACAGTATGTAACTCTACACACACACAAATATTTATAAAACATTATGAATTAGTGCTTGCGGAAGACGAGTCTTCAGCTCAACACTTACAAAAGAGAAAAACAAGCAGCTGTTGATGTATTGTGGGTATAAATAAAATAAATAATCCTACACAGACAGAAGAGAAAGAAAGAAAAGGATGAATGTGGTGTGTCTCTGAGTGTGTGTGTGTGTGTGTGAGAGAGAGAGAGTGCGTGGCTGTGAGTGTGTGTGTTCAGCTGGAAGTACACAGATATTCAAATGAGCACTATAGTAAACCACTAAATTAGAGAGTAGAGAGTGTAATGTTCTCATTTTGATCTAATTCAGATCTCACCTGTGTGCTCATGTCTGTCTTCTCGAAGTTCATCCACTACTGCAGGTTTTCCTCTGCTTTTACTCGGTCTGCCTCTCCGCGTGTGTCGCACGGCTCTCTTCATCATCTTTAGTTTAATCAATATACTTTAATAATGATCTGATTCGAGGATGTTCAACTGCTGTTATTGAGATTTATAAATATACTCATTACACATCTCCTACTTGACTTGCAGCACGCGCTCTGGAAATCACGAGTTTTTTATATTTTACGCATTGCATAAACAAAATGCAAAATATCGCTAATTTTATTTGATCAAATATTAAATAAGGGAAACCTCGAAAGTGCACTAATGTCAACAACAGCAGCGGATGTGGCGTAACTGTGCGATGACAGCCCACAGCGCCATCTGTGACAGTCAAGAGGACTGCATATTAGCCTTATGTTTATTTGGAGTCCCGAGAGCCTAGACCTACCTCTACCCTTAAACTGTTTAGTTTATAGTTATCTAACCTTAACCAGACATTAACCCAGAGATTATTTAGCAGAGACGGGCCACTTCTATTGAAATGAATGTGAGAAATTGGAACACTCAACAAAGAAGGTCTGAGCGCCCAACGGTCAACGGATGTAGAAAGGAAGTTCCGCCTTACAGTTAAAAGAGCCAATCACCTTTTATATACAGACATGCGCCTTATCTGTACAAGCCTGGAAAATAGTTTTCTAGCGTAATATGAGGTAAAGAATCACAATTTATGATATCATTATTGTCATATTTTATTGTTGATTTGAAATATGTTCTTTGATCGTAATATTGGCCAACTGTTTTTTTAGATTTTGTCCTTTCTCCATTCAAGTAGATAGGAGCTGCACTGTCATGACTGGAAATAACCTCCTGAGATCGTTCCAAAGATGGCCGACAGTGGACTGACTTTATTATTATTATTATTATTATTATTTTATTATTATTATTATTGAACATATACAAAATATACATTTATAATGGCATTCGAATTGTAAAAAAAATAAAAATAAAAAAAAATAACAGTAAAACAAGGCACACAAATAAATTGGGAATAAATAAATAAATAAATAGTAATGTACAGAGAGGGGTCTTTTCATTCATCTTCCAGTAAATCAAAGTCTCTTATCATCCTAACAAGTTTGCAGGCCTGTTTACTCTTCATACATTTTAGTGATGGAAAATAGCTACAAAGAAAATCACTTCTAAATACAGAGAAATAAGGTTATGTCTTCATATACTTACATGTATGGATAAAGAATTTACCCAGAATCAACATAATGAAAAATTCAAATTTTTTGTCATCCAACAACATTCCGAATACAACATGGTTTCTAGAAAAAGTAGGCAGTGACTGGACCTTTGTTTGCAACCAAGACATATCTTCCCAGAAAATATTTGTGTGCATACAATAAAAGAAAAGATGATCAGTTGTCTCTATGTCAATTTGATAAAAAATACAAATGTTGTGATCAAAGTTAAATCGAATTCTTAAAAAGAAACTTGAAGGATATACCATTAAATATTTTAAATTGAGTTTCCTTTGCTTTAGGAGCCACTGGAAAACTAATATACTGGATTCGCAATTTTTGTGCAGTTGGTTTATCATAAACTTGTAGAATATTATTACTGTATAAAAGTGTAGGGTACAATTTAGAATTAAAGGAAGAATGAATATGTTTGTTGGGAAGCATTGTCATAAGGTCATTACCATCAAAGAGAAGGGATGGGAGTTCACATGAGCCATCTAGCACGTGAACAAAAGTGTTTTGTACTAAGCGAATAAAACTTTTTGGAATGGCATTTATAATACACTTAAACTGTTTGCGTTCACAATATAGGTTGTATTTAGTACAAAAATCTTTGAAAGTTAACAGACTCTTAACCCCATCCATTAAGTGAACTACAGACCAAATACCCTTTTCGAGCCAATCAATAATGCATAGAGACTTGTGTCTGGATAAAACAAATCTGTTATTCCAAATGGGGGTTCTATGTGGGGTAAAGTTGTGATTATATAATAACTTCCAATACAGCAAAATCTGTTGGTGAAAAGAAGATTTGACTGGAAGTTTTGAAACAATAAAATCACATTTTAATAGGAAATCAATTCCACCCAATCTCCTAAATATACCCATGGGAATGCAAAACCAAAAACTATTTTCATTAGTTATAAAAAAATGTTAGCTATTTGATCTTCAATATGCCATTTATACACTGAAAGTCAAAGGCTTGTAATCCACCATTCTCGTAATTTTGTATAAGTTGTGCTCTCTTAATGTAGCGTACACGCTTTCTCCATATAAAATTAAAATTAATTTGGTTAATGGTCTTAATAGCTCTATTAGAAATAGAGAGGCAAGATGCAGGGTAGATAGATGCACTTGGCAAGACTTTTCATTTTAGTTAAATAAATCCTTCCAAAAATAGACAAATCCCTTTGCATCCATATATCAAGTCTGCCTTTGCATTCATTCTATTTATTCCAGATATTTAGTTTTTCCTTAATAAACTCATCCTTGGAAATGTGTATATCTAAATATTTAACACTCGATTTGACTGGGATATTATAGCCTATGCAGCTTCAAAGGGGCATTCGTGTATTATGGTGATAATTTCACATTTGCCAATATTACGTTTTAAACCTGAAAATTTTGAAAAAATAATTAATTATTTCAATTGCTTTGGGAATCTGATCAAGAGCTTTTAAAAATAATGTTGTGTCGTCCGCCAATTGACTAATCACAGTTTGCTGTCCAAACACATTTAATCTTTCAATATTTGAATTTTTTTATAAGGATGGCCAACATCTCTGTAGCCATAATAAATAACGAGGGCAAAATGGGGCAGCCTTGTTTAACCCCTCTCTTGATTTCAAATCTAGGTGAAGTACCTGTTGGCAAGGCAACTGAGCTATTAATATCTGTGTAGAAAAACTGAACAACCTTACGAAAATTTTCACCAAACGAGTAGAATATTATTATGTATAGATCGGCCTCTAATAAATCCAGTTTGTGTCTCCCCAATGGTTTTTTGATAAACCAATTTTCAAGCTATTGTTATATATATATATATATATTAATTTTTGCATCAGAAAATTCCACACCATCAGTGATTAAAGTTTTAATGGCTTTTTTTTTCTTGACGCTTTTTTTCTAACCTACAGAAATAAGCTGAGCTTTTCTCCCCTTTTTCCATCCATTTAGCTCTTGATCTAATGTATGCCCCCCTAGCTTTTCTCATACAAATTTCATCTAACTGTGATTGCAGAGATAACAGTCGTGATGTATCTTTCTCTGTCAAACTTAATTTGTTAGAACATTAATTTATTTCTTTAATAAGAGAGGTCTCTTCTAAAAGATAATATCTATTTAGTTGTTTACAGTAAGAAATAGACAATTGACAAAGTTTGTATTTAAAGAATTCCCATTTGCTTATCCAGGAAACCAAACTATCATCTCTAATAATATCTGAAACAATATCTTCCACCACTTTTATATAGTCCTCTTTACCGAGAGAGTTAAACTTCCAATATCCTTTGTTACGGAAAGGTTTATCTGTTTGATTTATCATCAACTCAGTTGAACAATGGTCTGTCAGGGGAGCTGCAGATATGCTAGAGACGGTTTGATAAAGCAAAAATCTATGAGAAATTAACCAAAAGTCAATTCGTGACTTGCTAGAAGCATCACGTTTAAACAAAGAAAACTGTTTTGTATACGGGTTTGATTCACGCCAAGGATCTACTAAGCCTTGGCTATTACAAAAATGTACTAATATTGAGTTATAGTGATGTACATTATACTTAGTAGGTGACCTATCTAACCACTCATCACAGATAGTGGACTGATTTGCTAGAAAGATTTGGATTAACCGCAACAGCAAATGCGACTCTCGCGAGACTTTGGCATCTGGACGGTTACCTTAGGCTCGTTTTAGATGCCAAACATCTCGCCTTTAAAGAAGATGAGAGTAGACGGCTGCAGTCTGGGGAGGAGTGAAATAAGAGCTGTCAAGTCGGACAGTTCTCACTTCTCATAGTGGATCAGCCGCTATGAGATCAAAGGCAGATTTCGCGGGATTCACGTTAATACGCTGTTGCTGATAAAGTGGATATAATTTAAATTCTGTTGATTTAAATTGAAAATAAATATGATGAACAAACACTCAATGTACCTGTTATTTAATTCCCCCATAAGACGTGTCTTCCCATACATTTTTAGTTGAATAAAGACACGTATTTCAGAAATATGATACCAATCACATATCCCATACAGAGATTGAACTGTCAGAGTGTGGGGAATATTCACATATAATTGATACACATTAAAACATGATATTAGAGATAAAAAATAAAATAAAAACTCAAACATTTTAAAAGAGAACAAAACATCACGGTTGTTTAATCCAATGAGCATTAAACTGTGTCATCTGCAAGTCATTTCCCATCATGCCTTTAGTCAGCGCAGTCGGGGAGAGTTTTTTGGCAAATGTCATCATGACATCAGATTAAGTCAGTCATCACTCGGACACATTTTTAACCGGCATGCACCTCGCGGTGATCACCGGTGATCGGCGCTGCGCAGATTCTGCTAATCTCGAACGAGCCTAAACCTACGACCACAAAATGAAATATCGCGATACTGAGATCTGAAACTGCAGGGAAGAGCGTGACACTACGCGATACTCAAATGTGAAACAGCAGAGCGTGATGTCAAACTGAAAGCTGCTTATCCGAGTGTTTGACTTTCCCTGACGCGACGCGTGTGTTTCAATCATAACTGTCAGCATGAATCGTTATTAAACGCATGTAATTTTTTAGCCAGGTTCAGTAATGGAGGTGAATTCGAGCTGTGCGTCTCCTAAAGAAGAGGGCGAGCTGGAGGACGGCGAAATCTTCGACGATGAGCCGCAGACGCAGCGGCAGCAGAATGTTCGGCCTCCGCGACGTTCCCGAACCAGTCGAGGCATGATGAACAAGAGAGCGCGTTTACCCGGACCTATGGTCAAAAACAGTGTTATAGTACCGATAAGAACTAATCTGCCCGGGCCCATGATCCCCACCGCCCCGCACACAGCCTTCCCCCCTGGACTTCGGCCGCTCACAGGGCACGGGCAGGCCGCGCCGCGTTCCGGCTTCTGGGAGCGCAGCCACGGCGCGCTGGGCCGCTTCAGATACCGCATTCACCACGCGTCAGACTGGACTCGAGACTGGCCAGAGCGATTCTCCGAGAACCACAGCGGCAGAACCGAGTCTCCATGCAGGAAACGTATCCTTACAACACACACACGCACACACACACACACGCACGCACGCACACACACACACACCGCTGACTCAGTAAAAACATGGTGATCTTTGTTATTCTAAAAATCTTTTATTTACATGTAAATCATACTATGCCTTATAAATAATGATAATTATAGTACCACGGTGCATATCAACGTACCATATAACTGTGGTTTTGGATATGTATCCTGGTAAATTGGTAATACTATTTTCAGTGGAATACCATGTAATTACCACAGTACATGAATAGGGTAATCATGTAGTACTATACTATTACCATCTGAGTCATTCAGTGTTAAGTACCCCTCTCAAAAATGTGGTTTTGATCATGTTTTATAGGTGTAAGACATAAATGATGATGAAAGCCAAAATATTAAATGTTCTGGTTCAGTATGTACAGAGTAATCCGTTATTTGTTTTCTCCCCCAAAAATGTTTTTTCTTCATTAACTAACATCTTATGGAGTTTTGGGTTCCTTGCCTCAGTCGCCTAAGGCTTGTTCACTGGGCAAAGACAAATCATTTTTAAAGCAGGATTTTGAATCACGTGAGGTTGAGGACTTAAAATCTTTACAGCATCATTTTCTGTAAAGCTGCTTTGAAACGATATGTATTGTGAAAAGCGCTGTACATGGAAAAATAGTCAAGTAATTTTTCTTCCTCTTATTTGGAGCAATCCTAGGAAAGGAGTTCTATCTATATTAAGGCTCTATATATGGTTAAACCCCAAAGATGTGGGCCTTTAAGTGTGACTCCATGCTGATTGATGAATTTGACCAATTTACCTGATTTCACCAATTTAGGTTTTTAATTTGTATTTTATTTTATTTTTTTATTTTAATTTGGGGGCACTGAAGGATTCAGCTGAAAAAATATTTTACAAATATTGTTATTTGTACTTTAGACCTTGTTTTGTTGGACGAGAAAAACTAGCTTCATACCATGTGACCCACACTTTATTTTCGGCCATTGAAAATGAGTAAAATGTAACAATTTATTGATGGACCCACACTGAGATCCCAATATCTCTGGGATTTAACCACATAAGGCCTTAAATATGAGGAAAACAAATGGAAAGTTGATTCAGAACCAGAATTTAAAAGGATATTAAAATATTTAAAACTTTAAAACAGAAACTGTGAACATCAAACTCTATTTCACATACACCCAAAGCCTCTTACACTAACCATCATACAAAAAATGGGAATTTGTGCTGGTAAGAGTGGTTTGATAGTAATGACTCGATGTTAAGTAGTGCTCTTCAACACTTTTGTAACATTTTCCCATTTAGTCCACTTTAGTTTTTCTCAAAGTTTGTTGCACAAAACACATATAATGTAGTTTTTCATGACCATTTTCCACCCTTTCTCTTACCCTTACAATTATTATTTTGCTACTATACCTTGTAAGACCTCAATTATTTATTTATAAATGTTTTAAACAGTAGTGTGCTTCATCAGTAGGTCTCAACCAGGGGGCCTCAGCAATTTCAGAGGGTGAACAAGAGGACTTAATAATAAAAAAATAATCATTTAATGAAACTTAATAAATTGCAAAAAATCAAGATCAATATGGCCTACTATATAACATTCCTCTTCTCAATAACTGTTGTTTTTATTGAAGAACATGAGAGTTCTTGCAGCTTCTTTATACAGAAAATGAACATACTGTGCACAGTACGCAGGCTGCATACTGCAGAAACGGGCCAAGTTATGGAGATCTTAACCGCTGATGTTCAGAGAAAGCAGGTGGCAGATGTGTGGTGAAGTGGACAGTTGCTCCTAAAGCAGAGACTGTGGATGAGAGCTTTGAAGATCTGCTGCTGAAGTACAAACAGATTCAGGTGGAGCTCGAATGCATCCGCAAGGAGGAGCGAATGGCCCTGAAAGACGAGGACACACATGATCAGCGCTCGGCGGGCACCTACAGCGACCTGCCGAGTGTCACGATAGAGGAGACCATTTCTGCTGTGACAGAGCAGAAGAAAATGTTTCAAGCGTTCAACATCAAACTGCTCAGACAGAAACTGTTGAGCCCTGCTGAACGAGATGCTCTCAACAGCAGAAGTGCTCCGGACGTCCAGAGACAGCACAATGATAAGATGGAGAAGGACGCCAGTCAAGATGATGGTATCATTAAGAAAATCCTGATTCAACAGTTCTTCATCAATTCCTGTGTAATTTATATCAGATCAATGTTCTCATCAGATTGTATGTTTTTCTCTTAGATGTGAAGGATGAATCAGAATCAGATCTCAACATCTCTGCTGTGAGTGAAGTGTTCACAGCTGCCCACAACAAGGTACAGATTTATTTTTACTGGTTAAACACTTTACACCAATAGGTGTTGAACATTCTAAAATAATTCACATTTTCAACAGTTAATGAAAGGGGGTTTTTAAAGGAATAGTTAATCCGAAAATGTCAATTTACTCACACTCGTGTTGTTTTAAACCCACGTGGCTTTCTTATGCAGAATACACAAGCAGAACAAAAGTTTAAAGACACCTTTCAGAATTTATACAAATATAAGGGATAAAAGATCATATTTTTTTATTTAGTACTGCCCTTCAGAAGCTACATAACAGATATTGACACATCTAACAAAACAAAATTATAACAATCTACTCAAATCATCCAGTTCAAAAGTTTACATACATTCAAAAGTTTTTTTAGTGTGTGGCCTTCTTGAGCATCAATGAATGTTTGCACCTTTTGTAATAGTTGTCCATCAATTGTCCTAAGTGTCAAAAGCTGGATGTCAGTATCATTTAGCCACTGTTGGGGACAACTCAAATGTGCAGAAGATGCTGGGAAACCAAAGAATGTGCAGTACCTGGTGGATTTTTCTTTAGAACAGCAGACGACTTCACTGCTCAGGATAAAGCAGAGACTCATCAACAACTGTCACAAAAGATACAAACGCGCATCAACACACCGTATTAAGAAACAATGGGATGTAAACTTTTGAAAAGGATCATGTGTGTAAATTCAGTTATGTTGTCTTATGGAATATATGTAAATATCTGTTGTCAAATAGCTTCAAGGAAGTACTCAATAAAAAAACATCTGATCCCTCTTATTTTTAAAATGATAAACATCTTGCAAATTCTGCAAGGGGGATGCAAACGTATGCACTCAACTGTGCGTCATATTATCTCAGATTTGTGTTGTTGTTTATTTTGTGTTGTTGATGCGTGTTGTGTTGTTGGATCAGGTAAAGGAGGAAGAGGACGACCTGTCAGAGCTACAGCTGCGTCTCTTAGCTTTGCAGTCTGCAAGCAGGAAGTGGCAGCAGAAGGAGCAGCAGGTTCTGAAGGAGAGCAGGGAGAAGATCACTAAAGCTGTCAAAGTGTCTCAGGACAAGAGTAGCTCTCCATGTGACAGGAACCAGATGAACAGCAGAGCAAACACTGTAGTGTGCAGATCACAGGACAGAGTCAGACCTGCAGCGAAACCAGCTCCAGACAAGACCAAACCAGTGGCCAGAGCAAAGAAACCTGCACACATGAGTAAGAAATGTACACAGTATATTACACAGTGACATAATTTTGATGGGGCTTCAGTCCCAGTTAATCAGCAGATATTTCCTGATAAGCACGCATGTGTTGTATTGCAGCAAAGCAGGCATGGAGGAAGCAGCAGCTGCGCACGTGGAAACTGCAGCATCAGAGACAACAAGTAGAGCAGAGACACAAACAAGAGGAAGAGGAGGAGAGGAAGAAGAGAGAGGATGAAATCCGGAAGATCAGAGATCTGTCCAATCAGGATGAGCAGTACAACCGCTTCATGAAGCTGGTGGGATCTAAACATCGCTCACGCAGCAAGGTCAGAGTCCTCGGCGCTCATCTGCTATTAATTGGATAAAACATCAAGTTTTAAAAGAAACTGACACAAGCCCACTGAACAATTGTAAATTCTGTAATAAGGGCATCTTTAGACTAATTTATCGATTCCGCTTAATTAAAAGAAAGAAAGAAATGCATAGCTTGTGTTGTGCGCTTCAGAGTAGTGATGTGCCGAAACCAAAAATTCTGGAGACACCGTGCCAAAAACCTGAGCCGAAAGTGCTTTATATACAGTGTATGTATATACAGTTGTGCTCAAAAGTTTGCATACCCTGGCAGAAATTGTGAAATTTTGGCATTGATTTTGAAAATATGACAAATATGAAAATATGTCTTTTATTTAAGGATAGTGATCATATGAAGCCATTTATCATCACATAGTTGTTTGGCACCTTTTTAAATCATAATGATAACAGAAATCACCCAAATGGCCCTGATCAAAAGTTTACATACCCTTGAATGTTTGGCCTTGTTACAGACACACAAGGTGACACACACAGGTTTAAATGGCAATTAAAGGTTAATTTCCCACACCTGTGGCTTTTTAAATTGCAATTAATGTCTGTGTATAAATAGTCAATGAGTTTGTTAGCTCTCACGTGGATGCACTAAGCAATACTTGTTGACCCCTCTCCAAACATAGCGCTTATGGTTGTGACCACGAAGCTCTATTTTGATCTCGTCACTCCAAATTACAGTATGCCAGAAGCTGTGAGGCGTGTCAAGGTGTTGTCAGGCATATTGTAACCTGGCTTTTTTGTGGCATTGGCGCAGTAAAGGCTTCTTTCTGGCAACTCAACCATGCAGCTCATTTTTGTTCAAGTATCATCGTATTGTGCTCCTTGAAACAACCACACTGTCTTTTTCCAGAGCAGCCTGTATTTCTCCTGAGGTTACCTGTGGGTTTTTCTTTGTATCCCGAACAATTCTTCTGGCAGTTGTGGCTGAAATCTTTCTTGGTCTACCTGACCTTGGCTTGATATCAAGAGATCCCCGAATTTTCCACTTTTTAATAAGTGATTGAACTGTACTGACTGGCATTTTCAAGGCTTTGGATATATTTTTATATCCTTTTCCATCTTTATAAAGTTCCATTACCTTGTTATGCAGGTCTTTTGACAGTTCTTTTCTGCCCATGGCTCAGTATCTAGCCTGCTCAGTGCATCCATGTGAGAGCTAACAAACTCATTGACTATTTATACACAGACACTAATTGCAATTTAAAAAGCCACAGGTGTGGGAAATTAACCTTTAATTGCCATTTAAACCTGTGTGTGTCACCTTGTGTGTCTGTAACAAGGCTAAACATTCAAGGGTATGTAAACTTTTGATCAGGGCCATTTGGGTGATTTCTGTTATCATTATGATTTAAAAAGGAGCCAAACAACTATGTGATGATAATGGCTTCATATGATCACTATCCTTAAATAAAAGACAGTTTTTTTTGCATGATCAGTCATATTTTCAAAATCAGTGCCAAAATTTCACAATTTCTGCCAGGGTATGCATACTTTTGAGCACAACTGTGTGTGTGTGTCATATATATATATATATATATATATATATATATATATGGGTGTAACAGAACCGTATGGTTCGCCACCCACGATTCGGTAAGCATTGGCACCGCGGATCATCTCAAGTTTATTGACGCATCTGGAGCACAAGGTTTTGTGAAGAAAATAAAGCGCCAAATAGACACGCACAGTTACAACCTCCGCTAATGCACCTGAATGGATCTGTAGATGGTTACGTTCTGCCTGTGTTTTACATGGGTCAACTTGATGACATCACTGTTCTGCAAGCGTTGTGTGTAGTTGAAAATGGCAAGTGGAGTAAACAAGCTGCTGATAGAGAAGCCCCCTGCATTATTCAGGTCTCCTGTCTGGGAACATTTTCTTTTTGCAGTCAGTTACAACAGCGATGGTCAAAAAACTTTTACAAAACAGGCACTGTTTGCAGACATCGCTTGACACGAGTGCCGTATACTGGTAATACATCGACATGTGATAATTTATGGCAAAATCACCAGGGAAAGATAGCTCGCGGCGCACACCGAGCCTCAGATTAGCCGAAACTGCACACACTCCCTTTTGTTTTTAAGCAAGCACTCAGTGCTGATTCAGACAGGCATAAAACAATAACTAAAGCAATTGGGGTGTTTATTGCCAACGATATGTTTCCCTACTCCGCTAACGAAGATTTGTGATTTCTGTGTATGATTAAAACACTCAAGCTGCATCGCAACATCCCTCGTATCCATTTTAATAGCAAAGTTCCTTCTATAGTGATGTACAGCTTCAGAATATTCAATATGTGCAGTAGAGTTTGAAATGCATTTTGTTACGGTACATGCATGAACATAGTGCAGGTATTAAGTTAAAATGTTGATTTATTAATTAGAGAAGAGGGTTTTTTAAAGACCAAGTGAAAATTAAGCATTGTTTTACTATAGTAATATTGTAGTAACCATGACTGCTGTCTCCATGGTTTTCTTTTCAGAAATCATAGTTTTGATACAAATAACCATGGTTTTACCACAGTAATATTGTTTCCATATAGTAACCATGATTATACTATATATTGTAAACGTGACAGTAACCATTTTGATTATGTGGTTACTCTGTTTTTACTACAAATGCCATAGTTAAACTATGGTTACTGTAAAACAATGATTTTTATTAAGGCAAACCTGCTGAAGTGTTTGTTACCAAACAAACTTTCTTTACTTTGGATTTGGCAGAAATATGTTTTTTTTTCTGCACATTGCAAATACAGAACCGTACCGAAACCTTGACCCTAAAACCGTGATACAAACTGAACCATGAGGAATTTTGAACTGTTACACCTCATATATATATATCAGTTGAAGTCAGAAGAAAAAATTCACTGATTACCAATATGGTGGCCGATATAGTTAATTTTTGAGCTGGAATAAAAACAGACCTTTTTCTATGTGGATTGTTCACCAATTTGATATTGATCAATATGAATATGCAAAGGTACTCAGAAGGCTGCTTTCTTAAATATTTTTATCAAAGAATATTTGACATTATTAATATACATTGTCAACAAATTCTAGAAATGAACACTGAGAAAATAAAGAATAAATAAAAATACAATAAATAGCTTAAACATCAGTACTGTATGTTTGGTATCGGTCAGTTGCTGACCATTTAAAAAATAAATTCAAATAAAATAAATAGCTAAATAAACATCAGTACTGTATTTACATTTACATTTATGCATTTGGCAGATGCTTTTATCCAAAGCGACTTACAGTGCACTTATTACAGGGACAATCCCCCCGGAGCAACCTGGAGTTAAGTGCCTTGCTCAAGGACACAATGGTGGTACTGTATGTTTAGTATCAGTCAAATGCTGACCATTAAAATAAAGAATAAATTCAAATAAAATAAATAGCTAAATAAATATCAGTACTGTTTAGTATCAGTCAGTTGCTGACCATTAAAATAAAGACTAAATAAAAATAAAATAAATAGCTAAATAAACATCAGTAGTACTGTTTTGTATCAGTCAAATGCTGACAAATGTAATACTGCCAGTCAATTAGGGGCAGGTTGTAAAACATAAGCATTTACACCTGCCGAGACAAGAGATAAACAGCGGCAGCAGTGTTACACCATTCTGCAATACAAGTTCAGGGGAAAATTTCAACTGTGGAAAACCAGACTTTTAAATATTACATTTTATAAATGCAATGACTGGAATTGTTCGGTTGAAGGGGGTACCAAATTGCAAATCCTGAACCAGTTTGGTGAATACATGTTTACACATTAGCTTCCACTCAGCTGACAAGCAATGAAAGTAGCTACGTGGTTAGCTAGTTAGCTATAAGCTCATTGTCACGGAGAGTAAAAGATGGACCAGCATTGCGTTTCACCAACTAGGTAACAACATAGCGTGAAATCAGCACTCAACAGACACAATCCACCACCGCACCATTGTCTGCTGAGCAGCAAAAAGATGCTCTGGTGTTTACCTTTCAATCTGCTACATTACTGATTGCACTGACAAACTATAGCTGGCTAACAAAACAAACAGATGTGATAAACATGAGTGACATGGTTGTCAGGGACAGGGTTAACGTTATATTAGTTATGTTGAAAAGGGAAAATGATGGGGTCATTGTTTAATAACTTTTCAGTATGTATTTCACAAACTAGTTAGCAGTTTACCAAGAAGAGACCGCTCAACTCCGCACCACCTAACTCTGCCCTGTCTGCAGAACCACCGTCAGTTCAGAGTCCGCTCTGTAAACAGTGGAGTCGGAGCGCGCTCTGCTGGACAAACTACGTAATGACACCAATTCTAAAGCATTGTTTTCTGCATTATATGTTCTAAAAAACGTTTTCATATCTGAAAAAATTTCTGTGCATCCCTACTTCAGAGTGAACATGTGACGCACTATTCTATGTACATGTGCAGCGCTCGTGATGTTTTCAGTGCTCTCGGAGCGGTTAGTGTGCATTATGAAAGCAATGAGTTGCAGGATCATGCATTTGCACAATTTCAATTATTTGTAACTGCTACAAGTTATTATACAAGTCTAAAGATGCAACACAGTAGATACAGTCCTACTTTCACAGGAAAGTTGATGACAGCATCTCTCCAGATTTGTAATGAGGTAAAAATGTTAAAATACACAGTGCAACTGTGGTTTTCCAAGGCTCTAGGTGAAAGTGCAGTAAATATGTCAGAAATATATTACTAGATTTGTATGAAACAAGTGTAATCCTCAAAATAAAGGTAATAATTCAGTATTGTAATAATATTTAACTTGATCGAGTTGTTAGTTTTTTCACACCCCGTAAAAAACAAAAATAATAATAATAATTTTTTTAGTAGTGCTGTCAGTCGATTAAAATGTTTAATTGTGATTAATTGCATAATTTTTAGTTAATCGCGATTAATTACTGATTTTGAAAATGCTGTAATTTGACTCTATACTTTTCTTATGTTTTTTTTCCATCTTAGGAAAGAAAACAAAACAATATATAACAATATAATTCTTAATTACCATTTTCCAAACAAAACCGTCCACAATATAAAGATAAAAATGCACTAAAATCACAAATTCAAGTAACATTAAATGTTTCCCAAAGTCTAAGTGGGAGTTTGACTAATTGAAAGAACTAGTCTCCACATAGGTTGCATATTCATTGCAATGGGCATTAAATCTCAAACTCTTATCCTCCACAATATAAATCTGCCTGTAGACTGTGGCCATCCGCTTTGTTACAGCAATCGTGAAGCTGCATTCATGATTCCTATCAGAGCATCAATGCCAGTGTCACTTTTAACTCTACATGAAAATGCTTGCAGACGAAACGTCTAATGTGTTTTTGTGATAGTTAAGACTAGCTTCACGTGCTTCTGTGGTAATTAAAATGTGCCTTACATGTGATAGAAATAAAGTATTTTTCAGCCCAAGTCCCATCTGTGCTTATTTTGTACATCAAACAGCATTAAAAGGTCCTTCCTCCATCATCATATTAAACTTTTTTTAATCAAACGCATGCGTTAACATATTAATTCTGACAGCTGTAGTTTGTAGTAAAATATGTTTGTAAATATAGATTTTTATTACTATGTTTTGTTGTATTGGTGCATATAAATGAAAATTGTATTCTTCCTTGGGTATATTTGGTGAAAGACTTGATCTTTATTTCTTGCATTAAACATTTTGAAGCCATTTCTGAGCAAAAACATTAATAGACATATATATTGAATAATATCAATAGGCTGAAAAATATCTAGATATATTTTTTGTTGCCGTTTCGCCCAACCCTAGTACACGGACAAAAAAATTCAGCAGACAGATGCAAGAATGCGTCCTGCTACATAATTTGTCTGCCACAATTATGTAATGTCTTAGAATTATTATATATGTATATTCTTATTTTATTTTTTATTTTTTTTTTATCAAATTGAATAGAGATGAAAAGAATGTGATGTTTTTATGTGACATATCTTCCAGTCTTCAGATGCTGATCAGAGGAAACTGCTTAAACAGAGTCTGGACACATCAGGAAACCTCTACCAGTATGATAACTATGATGAGGTCGCTATGGATACTGACAGTGAAACAAACTCACCAGGTACTGAAGACTAGTAATGTACTAGTTATCAGTCTCATGAGAAACACAATCACAATCAGAAAAATATAGTTCTTATCTAAACTGTTTTCATGCAGAATTTAGCTAGAAAACATCTTTCAAACATGAATCTGAATTTAATTGTTTTGATTGTAGCCACGTCACCAACACATGATGTAATACCTGTGTTTCCTCTGGAGTCCACACCTCTCAGACAGGTACATTAACCCTTTCGTCTCATCTCATCTCAACTCCACATTCTCATTTGTCTGATGGTAATTTTCTGTTGTTGTGTGTCAGGGTTTGGAGCAGCACTATCTGCAGCAGATGGAGTTTGTTCGTTCAGCTCCTTGTCCTCCTTTGCCCCCGCTGCCGCCCCCAGATGAAGCAGAGCCACCGCCGAAGCCTCCGTTTGCTGATGAGGAGGAGGAAGAGGAGATGCTGCTGAGAGAGGAACTGCTCAAATCCCTGGCCAACAAGCGCGTTGTTAAAGCAGAGGTAACAGAGTGTCACAGGACATGGGTTCCTGTGTAATGTAACATATATAACACTGCTGTTCTCTCTGTAGGACGCGTCCAGTAGCAGCGGTCCGCCCTCTCCAGCCCTGAGACCAGCGGTTCAGCCCAACACCCGGAACAACCTCACTGCAGTTAGCCTCAACACCGTCATCTCGCACGCACGAGCGCTCAAGTTTGTGCGGGGTCATCCTGCTCCTAAAGCTCCGTTTGTGGTGAGTGTCACTGTGAAATACCCAGAGATATAACATCAGGCAGGTGCACGTTCAAACTGTAAATTCTCTTTTCTTTTGTAAAGTTGCCCCGGCACAAGACTGTGGTGGTGTGTCTGAACGCGTCTGACGACAGCGACTCTGACGGCGAGAGCTGCAACCCTGCTCAGAGTGTGTTTGGAGGGCTGGAGTCCATGATTAAAGAAGCGCGCCGAACTGTAGAGGTGTGTAAAGTAGCACTTGGGACACTTGAGCACTAAGACAGATTTAGTTGTAAAATCGAAAAACAAAGTGCACAAAAAAAGAAAATGTGGAACACTATACAAAGAGTGCATAAAAAATGTCTCATATGAGTGTATGAGTTGAGAATGAATGTTATGCAAATATAATAAAGCAAATCATTTAGACTGTATGTTTGATCAACTTTAGTCAGCATAACATTTGATCATTTTGATGATATTTTGTTTTCAGGCAGCCAAACCTAATCATTCAGTGTCAGAGAAGAACAACCCAGTGAAGAGTGCAGAAGCACTGCCTGATGTTAAGAAAATGGAGTATCGCTGGCTAAGGGAGGACATGGGCAGGTAAAGCAGACCGTTGTGGTGAAATTTAATTAGGGAAAAAACAGAAGTCCGGTTTTCTCTCTCACATAGTTTATTCGAAATCAAACTGCTGGTAGAGTTCTTATCAGTCTCTCCAAACAAAGTTTACACACACTCACTTAATACCTGGATCGATATCAGCTCTGATACTGAAGCTTTTAGATGGATCGGGTATTGGTCCAAATCCGATACTGTGTATTAGTCATGTTCGTTACTGTCAAGCTCCAAAAATGACATAAAAGAATCATAAAAACACCATTAAAGGAGTTCATATGACTTGTGCATTTTATTCAAAGCCACTTGAAGACGTGCAATAGCTCTGTGAATCACAAAAGGCTGTGTTTAATAAGTAAATATATAGTATGCGCAGCACCAGTGCGTTAGCGAATGCTGCTGCTCTGACACAAACTCACGCACACACTGGTGATGCACTCGTGGCTATTTTTAGCCTTCACCGGGGTGCGCAATATTTGAGCGCTACTCAAGAACAGCATCTCAGATGTAGATGCTCAATAGTTCAGTTCACTTATAATATGCATTTAGAACAGCACTAGAGGTGCATTTTACCAGAATTTGAATAAGAAGCGAATTAAACTACTGTGAACTTGCCTACAGACACATAAAGGACTTCCTGGAGAGTTTAGAATGTCAAAATAAAAGCATGAGAGTTTAAAAAGTGCACGATTTAAATATATTACTGTTGTATTTAAAATTACAATTAAAAGTCAATAATAATATTAAAAACAATTTATTATTATTATTATTATTGTCATCATTAGTATTTGTTTACAATTTATAACAATATTTAAGTTGAATGGGTTCCAAAAAAATAACTGTGAATGAAAAGTGGACTGATGCCTTACAACTAAACTGAACAAAAAAGAGATCTGAAGTCCAGATGCACGTTGAAACATTTTTGGGGGAAATAAAAGGCAAAAATAAAACACTGGTTTCTTTTCTACTGAAGACTTGAAGATTGGAATTTCTGTTAATTTTGCTGCTACATTAACCAGTATACTAGTTAATAATAAAGTGTTTCTTAATAAGCTATATATTTATATTGAAATAATGTGTAGTTAGAGGTTTGTGTTTCTTTACATATTAAAGAGTACTCCCAATTAGTTCCACACAATAATGTAAAGATATTCTAAACTGATTATGCAAAAAAACAACAACACTGGTATCGGCTTGGGATTGGTATCGGCCAATACTGAGATTTCCGATATATTGGAATCGGATCAGAAGGGAAAATGTGGTAATGGTGCATCCCTACTTCATACATTTCCGGTAACCTTGACACACACACGCACGTTAAACAGCTCTTTACTCCCTCATTCCTTCTTTGTTACTTCTTCCAAATTTCGTCCTTGAATACACACTGTATCCTTCATGGTTACACTTCGTACTTACCATGGCCACAAAAAAATGCTAAATCAACTTGAGCAGTTTAAATGTGTTAATTTATTAAGAAGCAATAATTAATGCATGATTAAATAGAAATAATCACTTCCTTCTAAAATGTGAATATTCAGGGAATTAAGAATAAAAATGCACATCTGAATGCTAAAATGAGCATTTGAATTTTGGATCTGTGCCAAGCACTGACAATGACTTACGCCATTCAGGCCGATTGCATTCTTGGGCTAAAACAGATGCAGGGCAATGAATAAAACTGTCTCAAGACATGTTTGAAAGGCTCAGTGTCCATTTAAATTGACAGAATGTCTAAAAATGTATTGCCCCTGCATGAAACGCTGAAAAAAAAAAACCCCAGCGCTACAGTTAAAGACATCATTTAATTATTTTGGACTGTAACGGAAGATTCAATGCATAAAGGGCATCATGGATGAGAGGTTATGAAGTTCTGTTAAACATTGATGTGATTTTCTGAAGTGGGGAGAAGCAGAGATTGATAGTGGCCTCGTCTCCTGTGGGCTCCGACTCAGAGCTGGACATCAGAGGAAGAGCAGCAGACCTGCAGGAGAAGTTAAGTCAACACAAGTGAGTCCATCTCGGTTTTGCAGGTAAAGACACATGCACTCATACTGATGAATGTATGTCTGTGAACATTTCCTGTGTTTTGTATGCAGAGCTCAGCTGAGTCAAGATGAGTCTCTGTTGAAGCAGCTCCTGCAGCAGGAAATGAAGAAGAAAGAGTCTCTGAAAGCAGCAGAGGCAAAAGTGATTCGACTCAAAGAGCAGCTGCTGGCATCTGAGAAGATTGTGAGTGCCAATAGAGTCCTGCTCAAGAAACTACAGGAACAGGTGTGTGTGGGTATTAGATGTCTGTCAGTTGCATTAAGTTCAATCATGCTGCTTGTTCAGGAGAGGTGTGCAATTAGTTTTCTAAGTAATGAACATATAATTTTCACCTGGTGTACAATACAATGGGCAAAGAAAAATAAATAGACTTACAATGGAAGGACTTGATAGTAGGCTCTTTGGACAATCACCCAGAACACCCTAGCAACTGCAAAGCAGTGTTCTAAAAAGCAATGCCCTGGCAACTAGGGGTTGACCGATATGTTTTTTTTCAGTACCCCCAATTCTTTCCACACAATGAGGTAATTATATTCTAAACTAATTATGCAAAAAAACAACAACACTTGGATCGATATTGGCCAGTACTGAGATTTCAAATATCAGAATCGGATTGGAAGAGAAAAATTGGTGTCGGAGCATCACACAAATAAGCAGAGAAATTGAAATTTAAAAGTTTTGGTTGTCTTTCTTGCCATCCATGCCAGAGATTGTTATCTCTGAATAATTTTCACAAAATTTCAACAAAAATCTGTTTATTATCAATAGACCCAAAACATGTTGATTAATAAAGCAAATTTTAGACAGAAAAAAAATCATTTCTAGCCTGAAGTTACTCTTGAACCACGATAAATTTGTGTCAAATTGTGCTGTCACAAACCTTGCTCGGATGAACCGTCGTAGTCATATCAGACACGTGAAGATTGTTTCTGCTTCATTTTCGTTTTCTGCAGTGTATTTTAGCGAAAGATGACGGTATTCATCTAGATTGCTGCTGACTGTATTTCTCCGCTACGGTCTACTGTCGTTAAAATAACAGCGTCCACAGCTCTACTATGCGGCGCCTCATGTTGCGGGCTGATGGAGAGAGGCAATGTATGCAGAGTGCGAAAGGGCATTAATGAAGCGTGTTCGGTGCTAGAGAAAAATATTCAAGGATATAGTGCTGAAAGATTAATGCTATCTACGCCTGGAGCGCTTGCGATGTACACAGCTCCATTGTTTTGTCGCGCTGCTAACCTAAAGTGTAGAAACAGTGAGATGGGGCAACAGTTGTCATAATGGAACAAATCCGCTAATTGGTGACTGCTGGCAGCTTAGAGTATTGTGATGTTTATTGCAACTTCAGTATCTAAATTCTTACCTTTGAAAACAGCTTGTCCTCTCTTTGATGCATGTTTCTCCCACTGCTTACCTCTTTCCAACCTCTCTCCCATGAATACGGAGTACAGTGTTGATTGGCCATTTACTCATGACATATAACCAGTCCGATAATACTGTGGGCGGGACACTGAGCCAGACTACAAGCAGTAACATTTCAGAGAGATGCGGTGGCATCAGAGCCAACGGAGCGCATTTAAAAATGTATCGACTATCAGATCAGACAAAATAACGATTTCAATAATTTGAAAAATTAATATTGGATCCCTACTGATTCCAGCCAGGTCTCCTAAGCAACCAAATTGGCCCGGTTGCTAGGGAGGGTAGACTCACATGGGGTAACCTCCTCGTGGTCGCGATAATGTGGTTCTCGCTCTTGGTGGGGCACGTGGTGAATTGTGCATGGATGCCGCGGAGAATAGCGTGAAGACTCCACATGCGCTATGTCTCCACAGTAACACGCTCAACAAACCATGTGATAAGATGCGCGAATTGACGGTCTCAGATGTGGAGGCAACTGAGATTCGTCCTCCGCCACCCAGATAGAGGCGAGTCACGACGCCACCACGAGGACTTGGAGTGCATTGGATATTGGGCATTCTAAATTAGGGAGAAAAGTGGAGAAAATACAAAAAATATCAGATCCCTATGGTAATCGGTCAACCCCTACTGGCAACCACCCAGAGCTCCCCAGGAACCACCTAGCAACAACCCAAGACATCCTAGCAACGGCAAAGCTACACACTACAAAATACTCAGAACACCTGAGCTACTTGCATAGCAGTGCCCTGGCAGCATTCTAGGAACATGGTGTTCAGTTGCAGTTGAAAACTGAGTGTTTGAGTGTTTGCACTCTGTAAATGTGTGATATGTGAACTCTGTCTAACGTGAGGCGTTATCAACAGATTCAGCGAGTTCAGCACCGTGTGACTGTAAAGCAGCATCAGTCTGAAAAGCTGGAGAAAGATCTTTCTCAAGAAAAGGCTGCCACTGGTCCTGCTGCAGTAAAACGCAGCAAATCTGCCGCAGTCTACTCGGTGAGAGCTACAGATAACACTAAACCAGAAAAGATTGAATGAATCGATTTGAATCTGTCACTGAAAATGTTTGCTTGTTTTGCAGGCGGTAAAGGTTCGGCGTTTGGATTACTCAGACACACATTATGCAGAGCTCATCGCACAGAAGAAGCGTTTGCAGCAGTTGGAGTCTGAATATGCCCTCAAGATTCAAAAACTGAAAGAAGCTCAGGCGTTACGACAGGCTGAGCCGCGACCCACTGCTCCACAGACAGCCAGCGCGCTGTACCCATTACCGCAACCCTCGCTGCATGATCTGACGCAGGATAAACTCACCCTATCCAGCGACGACGTGGAGGCCGAGGACGATGAGCAACAGCAGCAGGTTCCCGTTGCTGCGACGTCCTCGAACCGCCGGCGATCGTTCCACGAATCTGGCTCCTTCACCAAACCCAAATTGTGTCATCTGGACGTGCCCGCTGCATTGCCCGTGCCTGTCAAACACACTAAATTATCTTCATGCAGCACGGCTGATCTGCCAACACTGCTGCTGGGACTGAACGTGCAGGACCTGCGGCAGAGGTACCAGCGCTGTGCTGGACTCTCAGTGCTTCTGCAGGAGGAGATGAGCTCTCTCTGCAGTGTTCTGGACGACAGAAAGCATCTCGGGAAGGTAAAGTCAAAAAACCTAGAAGGCTCACGTTGCTGGACTTTTGATTGTAGCGATATTAAAGGGTACATATTATGCTAAATCCACTTTTAATTTTTTTTTATTATGTGTCCCCAGTGTGTTTAGACAACCACAAAATATGGTAAAAGACCATCTCCTCATTTCTTTCCTTTCCCCATCAATAAAAAACAGTGTCTCCGAACGAGTCATTTGCAGCCCCGTATGACGTCAAAAGGGGGAAGGTACAGCCCACAGCTGGCAAAGAGAGATCCGCCCGAGTAGCTTAGATCCGACCTTATTAAAACCTGAGCGAGCAGCGCACAGTCCGTCATATTTATCTCCTCACTAGAGCCGCTTGTGCTAATTCCATAACAAAGAAGCTGTAGCTCTGTTTCGGTTAAGATATAGACTGAATGATGTCCTCCACAGTCCCGCATGAGTGGTCATGCAATGAAGAATTTCTGTGTAATAAAACAGGTCATTATTTCAAAAATGGTTATGAAACGATAGTGGTATTTGCGACAACTATAGCTGTTTTTCATGGCACCATCAGGAAAGGCACAGCCCACTTCCAGAAAGGGGTGTGGAGAGCAGCAGCTCCTTTGCGTTTAAAGCTACAGACACTAAAACAGCCCGTTTGGAACAGGGCTACAAAACAGCAGTATAAAGGCATGGTAGAATAAACGATCTGTGAGGTATTTTGAGCTGAAACTTGACAGAGACATTCTGGGGACATATGAGACTTATATTACATTGTGTAAAAAGGGGCATAATATGTCCCCTATAAGTAGTGAACAAGTGGCCAACTAGTGTGCATTTTTGCTGACACCAATCTACATTTGTCATGACACAACAAAACTTGATCTTTGCTGCAATTTTCTGACGTCACTACACTGTAGACAGCTAGTTCATTATAATGGAGCTATATAGTTTTGTCCTCTAGTGAAGTGTCCCTTGCTTCTAGCGTAGGCCTATATCTAGAAAACCTATCTAGAAAACCGATCTAGAAAATGTATACCGTTTCTTTGATTATAATGGAAGTGATCTAGAATGCAAATAACAGAAATAAATGAAATAACTGAAATATATCCAAATGAATGTGAATCGCAACAAAATCGGACTTGAATCGAGAGCTTGTGAATCGGAATCTGGAGATCTATATCAACACCCAGCCCTATACAGCATTACCAGTGTAGCCTGATTCACCAATGAATGACTGTTATGAGCCACTTCTTTTTAAAGGAGTAGTTTATCCAAAAATAAAAATTCTGTCATAGGGTTTTTCCTGGTTCAAAAACCAGGTGGTGGCTGATACAGTATATATGGTCATTCACACAAGCAAGGTTTATTTTGAATTTGACTTTTTTTAAGGTTCTATGGGAAATCAAACTAAATTACCTTAATGAGTACTTATGAGTAAAGCTCTTTACTGACTTGTAGTGAAAATGTTCCTCCATTGTGGCATTTGAAATGTCATAACCACAGGTAAGACAATGGATGCTGCCTCTTTACCATGTAATGAGTAATATGAAATCATTAATTATATATTTTATAATAAAAGGAAAATGGTGTCCAATAGATTCTCTCTGAGAGATTATTTAATATGAAACGATAACATTTCTGTTTTAGTTTACCATGATCAATTTTAGCAAGGGTGATGATTTGTAGTAGAGCTGCACAATTAATCGAAATAAAATCGAAATCGCGATATGACCTTTTGCCATTATTAAACCGCAAAGCGCTGCTATTTGAATAAATAAAAAGTCTGCTCGCATCGCTTGCTTCAAAGTTTATGTGCTCTGCTCTGTCCTGTTTGTATTGTGTTAGTGCATTATTACAGTGTGTTCAGATCTCGTGCTCCGAGTAACAGACGTGTGTACACTAACTTTTCATGCAGATGTTCCCAAAATAAAAGCTTGACGATAGCAATCGCATAGTAATGCCTCATGCAAGATTTTATTACAGAAAGATATTACTTTTGTATAATAATAATCAATATACAATTTTAATATTAAAACAGTATAATATTTAAGTTCACTGGGTTCCAAAAATAATGTTGAATAGTGAGCCGTGACCCTATTTCAAAGTGGACAGGTATGTGAATACGAAAAAGTCTTTTTTTTCCTCTTTATTTTATTTGTCGAAGTGAAAAGGGTAGAAGTTTAGTTATTTTTAGAAGGGCTGAAGTGTGAACCCTCAGAAAAGCCAATGAGCAGTAGAACAAAATTTTGTTCAAAAGGAATCACTTACAAGTTTTTTGTTTATCATATCGCAATTCAAATCGTGCAGCCCTAATTTGTACTTTGATACATGGCACAGTGTTGTCTCAACCTCGTCAGTGCTGTTTATTATGTCATGGTTGTCTAGTCACTTCATAGTGCTTTAAAGGTAAAAAAAAAATCTTCTCTGTTCAAATGGGTCTTACAGTTTTGTGGTCTCCGCCGCGATACCAAGGGAAGCGTTGGCTCGCACAAATGATCTGCACTGAGCTACCCTGTGGGGACACCGGTTGACGCTCGTGCATCTGCGTCCTCCAGAGACAGGATAGCGCAGTGAGGATCACTTGTGTGCGTAGTTCTGCAGTGGCTCCAACGACACTCACGTGAATCTAGGCTGCAGTTGCCTCGCAATATTTGTTTTTTTAGATGAGAAGCAAGTTTAGCGGGTATAAAGCGCTGCACACCGTATGAAAATCTTTGTGTTTCCACCAAAACATTTTCAATCATAAGTATAGAGATGATCATGTTTATGTGTTATCACTATAATTACTTAAATTGTGTTTCTTATGCAGGTCGTGCAGGTGGATTTTGAACCAATGTCAGCTCATCAGAACCGAGTGGAACCAAAATCAGAACCACTTGGACCATATCACAGTCCTTTACTAGTCTTTAAATCATACAGGTCTGACGATTGATTCACTCTGACCTTATAAACAATGTTCACTTTCATCAATCAGTTCATTCGTTTTATTCACATGCACTATTAAACATTCAGGTTCAGCCCATATTACCGGACTAAAGAGAAGCTTTCACTGCGCTCTGTGACCTACAGCAATGTTATCGAGCCAAAGAAGTGTTTCTGTCGCTTTGATCTAACTGGCACATGTAACGATGACGACTGCCCATGGTACGTGTGGACACCATCTCACTGTATGAAGGTTTACCGTATTTTCACTCTTGTCACTGAAGTGATGTGTGTTTCAGGCAGCACATGAGGAACTGCACACTGACAGAGAGTCAGTTCTTTCAAGATATCCTTTCCTACAGCCTGCCTCTGATTGGCTGCCTGGAGACCAGCAGCACCAGTGACATCAGCAGCGCCACAGGTAATGTCACATCATGTAATGCCTTTGGGTAAGAGCAATGTATTTTACTATGTAAACATGTATCAAGACTTTAACTAGTCTCAATACGTGTTTTTAAATGGTGCGCTTCTTTTAACTTGAGACAGCATCTTAAAAACTAGGCACTCATGGCACAAGAAGCTAAAAAAAAAAAAGCATTTAGATGTGATGCAGTGGTCAAAGATGTCTGTCTAACGCAGGTTCTCAACCACTGGCATCATTGTCTACTGCAGAGGTACTCAACTTTGGAAGGCCTGGGGTATGCAAATTAGGATCCCTTTAGCTTTGAGGGCCACACTGTTTTTGTTTTGTTTTGTTTATTATTATTATTATTATTATTATTTATTCAGTTCTTAAAGTATACAAAACATGCTGTTTTAATACATTGTGGAAACATGTAATTTACAAGATTAAAATAAAACACATTATAAGTTATATTACTGACAGGGTTCCCACGCGTCCTGGAAAACCTGGAATTTTGTAATGCAGTTTTCCAGTCATGGAAAATTTGAAAAATACCTATCCTGGAAAATAATTGTTTGTCCTGGAAAATATTTTAGTGTAATAAAACTGTTTGTGTCGCTGACAAGGTTTTTGTAACATTTTCAAGTACTGATATAGTGCAAAATGTTTTCGTTCCAACACTGCTGTAGGGTTAACAACAAAAACATTTGAGTTGTAAACTTTAGATAACGACGACAGTCAGACGCAGATTTGAATTCTTTTGATAAAGAATTTACACCCGAGGTGGTAGCAGCGTGGTGATGATGCGGCCTTTACACCTCGGTGTGTAGATTAAGAGTCTGCTTACACCACCGTCACTTATAGGGCCCTATGATTTCTGCAATGTGGAAAACACGGATGGAATTGCTGAATTCAGTCATAAAAGTTGCATTAGCTATAAAATGTGAAATGTCAATGAATATGACATATTTGGGACAAAAGTGAATTTTTTTTAATGCATGATTAAATTAAATACAAAATGTTTAATCTCGATTTCTCCAGGTGTGATTATTAAACCACAAAAGGCTGCAATTTAAATAAATATATAATCTGCATGTGCTGCATGCTTCAAAACGAATGTGTGAAGCAGCTGCTCGTACGCTGAAAACACCTCATCATGAGCGTCACATGTGCTCTGGGTGTGTGTATTTGTGTAGCAAATGACAGTGAGCAGAGTGCTCTGAAGCGTGCAGCACATACAGTCTACGTACTTATTGTAATGAAATCATAGCTTTTTGGGGTTTAATAATCACACTTGGTCATGTAGCCAACTGCTTATCCAGAGGTGCAAAACTACCGTCAAAAACGCACAGAAACACCAAAATAGAAGCTTGTTTTAAATGGACACGTGAAATGGGGA
This sequence comes from Myxocyprinus asiaticus, assembly GCF_019703515.2. Classification (NCBI taxonomy): domain Eukaryota; kingdom Metazoa; phylum Chordata; class Actinopteri; order Cypriniformes; family Catostomidae; genus Myxocyprinus; species Myxocyprinus asiaticus. The sequence goes on from NC_059389.1 coordinate 31,240,555, forward strand.
AAAAAGATTGTTTAATGTAATTAAATAATAATAATTAAAATGTATTAAGGCAATATCTCACATCTGTGTTCTGTTGTGCTGCACTTATAATGCAATGTTTAAAAATAATGCAATGTTTAAAAATGTTATTAATTAAAATAATTGTATTTTCATTTGATTAAAGTTTTATATTAATTTGATTAGACACCATTTTGAGGATGACTGCAACAAACATAAAGAGCAGGATTACACATTAATACGAGTGCTTAATGACTGAAAAGGTTTGTCTATTCATAAAATTACTTGGGCTATAAATATTAGGCAATATTATAAGCAAATAGACTAATTAAATCCCTATTAATTTATTTTCCCTCTTGGTGGGGCATTCGATAAAAGTGGGTTGCATTGGGCAGAAGGTTGAGAAACCCTGGTCTAGGGCATGTGTACACAGACTAACAAAAAATAAGTGCAGATGGAATACAAGAACGTGTTCTATGTAAACAGCCCCTAAGACTACCTTAGAAAGGCCTCAGAAATATAATATATTTTCACATCAAATATTGAAGTATGTGATTGTAATTAATTGAATTTGACATTGAATTCTGACCCTTGTGTTTCCAGAGAAATATATGAAGAAACTGTTAGGGGCAAATAAGGATCGTATGGGAACAGACCAGAAGGCCGTTCTCCTCGTGAGCAAAGTCAATGAGAGTTTAAGACACAGTGAGTTCTCGCTGTGCAGTGTTGTTTTTGAGTTGGTATGAGTTCAGTTTGGACTGGTGCTGATGGTTCATTCTGTCTTTCAGTTCCTCCTTTCACCACATATAAAGCTCAGAGGAGATGGAGACCTGAAGCTCAGAGAATGAAGACAGATGATCAGGAAGATGAAGATCAGGCCACTGTAGATGTCACTGTTCCTGTACGACACGGTCAGAATCACATCATCACATTCTCACTATACAGGGATCATGAGACCAATTCAGTTAATGCATTTTGATTTTAATATTAGTATATTATTAATATACTCTCTGTCTGTCTGTCAGATGCTGGTGTGCAGGAGCGCTGGTTGTCCGCTGACATTTGCATCACTCAGGATGATAACAGATATTTTGACAGTGAGACCGATGACATCAGTAACCTGGAGACCAGCGTATTGGAGAGCCCGAACGATGTACAGCTGTGGATCAAACTGGCCTTCAAATACCTCAACCAGAAGGACATGTGAGTCTAGAGCTCTCACCATTATCACATTTTCTCTGACAATCATGTTTGATGATTTGAACTTGAAAACATAAATAAAATGTAAAAAAATGTCCATGAAGGCTTCATAAACAAGTATTGAACAGGGTAAAATGGCATGAATAATAATGTGTTAAATAGGGTTGCAAATTTTCAAAAATAAAATTGATTGACATTCATTAAGATTAAAGGAATATTCCGGGTTCAATACAAGTTAAGCTCAATCGACAGCATTTGTGGCATAATGTTGATTACCACAAAAAAAAATGTGAAGCTTATAATTTTATTAAAAAATGATTAATTCTTCTGTTAAAACGCACGTGTTATTTGAGCTGTAAAGTTGTTTAAATCATAATTTTTGCAGTCGTTTAAGGTTCGTTGACATTATATCTTCATGGCAACGAAGTTGTAAAACTGGCTTTAAATTAATACAGAAAAGGATCTTCTTTATACTGAAGAAGATCCATGAAGCTCTCATGATTGTGTTTGTATTCGCTTTTTAAAGGTAAGGGGCGGCGCTTCACTGCTGCTGGGACGCAGGCAGGATGGATTAGAGTTACACCTCAAATGCGATGTGGTCACATGCGTTTTTGACCACATTCGTATGTACTTTTTGTGATCCAACCACAAAATGAAACGTTTTAGGGCTGACGGGTCAGTGACTATTTTAACGTCTGTAAATTGGCCCAATTACTTCAATTTGTAAGTGCCTCACTGGAACCCAGATTTTTACTGTTTTTAAAAGGAGGGTCAAGTCATTTTTACTTGTATAGCACCTTTCACAACACATCGTTTCAAAGCAGTTTTACAGAAAATCATGCATTAACAGAAAATGAAAACTGTAATATCTATAATGTCTTAGAGTCATCATTGTGTAGTTTGATTAAATACGATTGTGAAGTGTGTATAAAAATAATTAAATAATAATTGTATTTAGAAACCCACTGAGCAAGCCGAAGGCAACTGAGGCAAGGAACACAAAACTCCATAAGATGTTGATTAATGGAGAAAATAACCTTGGGAGAAACCAGGCTCACTGTGGGGGCCAGTTCCCCTCTGGCTAACCAGCATGAATATAATGCCAATATTAGTTATTTATGTGCAGTGCAGGTCATGGTTTAAAATGATTAAACTAAGTAAGTGTTAAGGGCCAGTGTTTAAACAAAGATTTTGTATGAACTGTAAGATTAGTAACTAATGTGTTTGAAGTCCATCCTGGATTAACTGCAGAAGTTCATATTGATGCATTGTCCTTTGTTAAATTGGCTGATGAAGGCTTTTGTTGGCAATTCATTGAAAGTCTGTGTATTCCATTTCAAGAGTGTAGTCCATCAATAGACAAAGGTGATGCAGGCAGAGATCAGTGAGGTGCATCGCAGTTCAACCGGCTGGTAATTTCGGTGAGGTCTATCCTAAGTCCAAGGTTCAGGCAGTGGCATTTGAAGTATCCCATGACTTATGGTTGGAGTTGGCATCAGTTCATCCTCTAAGGTCCATCGTAATAGACTGAAGTGATGTCTGACTGACACTGAGTTTTGTCGTCATCACTCAGACACATAGCAGTGGAGTCCGATACTAAGCAGGAATGGAGCTGGATCCGGCCGGATTTAAACAAATATTTTTATCAAAGAATATTTGACATTATTATTATACATTGTCAACAAATTCTAGAAATGAACACAGAGAAAATAAAGAATAAATAAAAATACAATAAATAGCTTAAACATCAGTACTGTATGTTCAGTATCAGTCAGTTGCTGACCATTTAAAAAATAAATTCAAATAAAATAAATAGCTAAATAAACATCAGTACTGTATGTTTAGTATCAGTCAAATGCTGACCATTTAAATAAAGAATAAATCAAAATACAATAAATAGCTAAATAAACATCAGTACTGTTTAGTATCAGTCAATTGCTGACCATTAAAATAAAGAATAAATACAAATAAAATAAATAGCTAAATAAACATCAATACTGTATGTTTAGTATCGGTCAAATGCTGACCATTAAAATAAAGAATAAATACAAACAAAATAAATAGCTAAATAAACATCAGTACTGTATGTTTAGTATAAGTCAATTGCTGGCCATTAAAATAAAGAATAAGTACAAATACAATAAATAGCTAAATAAACATCAGTACTATATGTTTAGTATCAGTAAATGATGACTATTTTAATACTACCAGTCAATTAGGGGCAGGTTGTAAAACAAGAAGCATTTACACCTGCCGAGACAAGAGATAAACAGTGGCAGCGGTGTTACACCGTATTCTGCTATACAAGTTCAGGGGAAAATTTCAACGGTGGAAAACCAGACTTTTAAATATTACATTTTATAAATGCAATGACTGGAATTGTTCAGTTGAAGGGGATACCAAACTGCAAATCCTGAACAAAACAGTTTGGTGAATCCATGTTTACACATTAGCTTCTACTCAGCTGACAAGCAATGAAAGTAACGACGTGGTTAGCTAGTTAGCTATGAGCTCGTTGTCACGGAGAGTAAATATGGCCCAGCATTGCGTCTCACCAACTAGGTAACAACGTAGCTTGAAATCAACACTCAACAGACACAATCCACCACTGCACCGTTGTCTGCTGAGCTGCAAAAAGATGCTCTGTTTACCTTTCAATCTGTTAAATTACTTACTGGACTGACAAACTATAGCTGGCTAACATAACAAACAGATGTGATAAACATGAGTGACATTGTTGTCAGGGACATGGTTAACATTATATTAGTTATATTGAAAAGGGAAAATGACGGGGTCATTGTTTATTAACTTTCCAGTATGTATTTCACAAGCTAGTTAGCAACTTACAGAGAAGACACCGCTTAACTCCCCTCTCTTAAGAGCATGAGTGTGATCTTTGTACCATGGTGCAGGGCTTTTTTTCTTTAATTTTCTTTAATTGAAGGGGGCGACACTATCAAGAGTGCTAGAGAAGATTGTATTTATATTTTCTGTTATTTCATCAAGTTCTTCTAGTCTTTGGGGCTTACTGAGTGTATGAGATAGGCGTGGAAGATTATTAGTGAAGCTATCTTTAGCGTTCGAAAGAATAGTTCTATCTGAACGATAGCGTGGTATAGATTGAGTGACATTAGCAGATCACAGCATACAAGAGACGAGGTAATGATCTGAGATATCATTGCTCTGTGGTAGAATTTCTATAGTATCAACATCAACTCCATATGACAGAATTAAATCTAGCATATGATTATGGCGATGAGGTGGTCCTGTCACATTTTGTCTGACTCCAAGTGAGTTGAGAATATCGATAAATGCTAATCTTAGTGTGTCATTTTCATTATCTATGTGAATGTTGAAGTCACCAACAATTAAAGCTCTATCTACAGTAACTACTAGATCTGATTTTCACCAGTTTCACCAAGGAAATGATGATCTATATACTGTAGCAAGGGCAAAAGACGACAGAGATTTTTTATTTATATCTGACAGTGTTGCATTAAGCATTATTAGTTCAAAAGACTTAAACTTATATCTTGTTCTGAGTAATGCCAAAAACGTCACTGTAAATTGTAGCAACACCTCTTCCTCGACCCTTCAGATGAGGCTCATTTTTATAACAATAACCTGGAGGAGTAGATTCATTTAAACGTATATATTCATCCGGTTTAAGCCAGGTTTCAGACAAACAGAGCACATCCAAGCTATGATCTGTAATAATTTCATTTACAATTAGTGCTTTGGTTGAAAGAGATCTAATGTTTAGTAGCCCTATCTTTTATATGATGTTTATCTTCAAATTTTCCCAAGTTTGACCTTATCAAAAATGTTTTTTAATAATTTAGTGAAGGGTTTGTGTATGGTAGTTCGGGGAACAGAAACAGTCTCTATATGATACCTAGGTGATGCAGTCTCTATGTGTTGTAGTTTATGTGACCTGTGTGACGTCTCAAGGCAGCTAGCTGACGTTCAGATTAGCCAGTTTGTCCGCTTCCTGACCTGGGCCCCAGTTAGACAAATACTATCACTATTAAGACTATGAGCTTTATCTCTATTACTAGAGAGGAGAGCGGCACCTTCCCTGGAGGGATGGAGTCCATCTCATTTTAGCAGGTCCGGTCTACCCCAAAAACTCTTCCAGTTGTCTATAAATCCTATGCTATTCTCCGGACACCACTCAGACATCCAGCCGTTCAGTGGCACTAATCTACTATAAACCTTGTCACCATGATGAGCAGGGAGGGGGCCAGAGCATATTACAGTGTCTGACGTCGTTTTTGCAAGTTCACACACCTCTTTAACATTATCTTTAGTGATCTCTGACTGGCAAAGCCGGACATCGTTAGTGCCGACATGAATCAAATCAATCAAATCACTTTATTGTCTCACAGCCATATACACAAGTGCAATGGTGTGTGAAATTCTTGGGTGCAGTTCCGATCAACATAGCAGTCGTGACAGTGATGAGACATATACCAATTTACAATAACATCAAATTAACACAACACAATTTAAACATCTGTTATACACATAATTACACTCAACAATATACAAATAATAACATACTGTACAGTATACAATATGCTGTTTTTGTTTTTTGTTTTTTTTGTTTTTTACTATATAGATACTATATAGATACACATTATTCAATAAAAATTAAAAATTAAAATATATATAAAAAATATATATATATATATATATATATATATATATATATAGAATGTACAGTATTGTACTGTATTGACATTCAGGCTGTCGGTTGATAGTCAGTTGTTAAGAGAGACATAATATAATAACAGTAATATAATTTATGACAGTCCGGTGTGAGATAAAAGAGTAATAAAGTGCAGGGCTGATGTATTTTGATCGTGGGAGATCAAGAGTTCAGAAGTCTGATTGCTTGGGGAAAGAAGCTGTCATGGAGTCGGCTGGTGCGGGTCCTGATGCTGCGATACCGCCTACCTGATGGTAGCAGTGAGAACAGCCCATGGCTCGGGTGGCTGGAGTCTCTGATGATCCTCCGAGCTTTTTTCACACACCGCCTTGTATATATTTCCTGGAGGGAGGGAAGCTCACCTCCGATGATGTGTTTGGCAGTTCGCACCACCCTTTGCAGTGCTTTGCGGTTGTGGGCCGTGCTATTGCCGTACCAGGCGGAGATACAGCCAGTCAGGATGCTCTCCACAGTGCAGGTGTAGAACCGTGTGAGGATGTGGCGGTGCATTCCAAACTTCCTCAGCCGTCTCAGGAAGAAGAGGCGCTGATGAGCCTTCTTCACAACGACTTCAGTGTGGATGGACCATGTGAGTTCCTCAGTGATGTGGACACCCAGGAACTTGAAGCTGCTGACTCTCTCCACTGGTGCTCCATTGATGGTGATGGGACTGTGTTCTCTGTCTTTTCTTCTGAAGTCCACCACAAGCTCCTTTGTCTTACTGACGTTGAGGGAGAGGTTGTGCTCCTGACACCAGTGTGTCAGAGTGTGCACCTCCTCTCTGTAGGCTGTTTCATCATTGTCAGTGATCAGACCTACCACCGTCGTGTCATCAGCAAACTTAATGATGGCATTGGAGTTATGTGTTGCCACACAGTCATGTGTGTACAGGGAATACAGTAGTGGGCTGAGAACACAGCCCTGCGGGGCTCCAGTGTTGAGGGTCAGTGATGAGATGTTGTTGCCCATTCTAACCACCTGGCGTCTGCTTGACAGGAAGTCCAGGATCCAGCTGCACAGCGAGCTGTTTAAGCCCAGAGCCCGGAGTTTCACATCAAGCTTTGAGGGCACTATGGTGTTGAATGCTGAGCTGTAGTCTACAAACATCATTCTCACATAAGTGTTCTTTTTTTCCAGGTGGGAGAGAGCAGTGTGTATTGTAGATGCAATGGCATCATCAGTGGAGTGGTTGTTGCGGTAAGCAAACTACAGCGGGTCAAGATTGAGTGGCAAGACAGAGCAGATGTAATCTCCGATTTGTCTCTCAAAGCATTTGCTGATGATGGGGGTCAGAGCAACAGGACGCCAGTCATTTAAGCAAGTTATTTTTGATTGTTTTGGAACAGGCACAATGGTGGATGTTTTAAAGCATGTGGGGACTACAGACAAAGAGAGGGAAAGGTTGAAAATGTCCGTAAAAACACCAGCCAGCTGGTTCGCGCACGCTCTGACGCGGCCCGGAATGCCGTCTGGACCCGCGGCTTTGCGGATATTCACCCGTCGGAAGGATCGGGTTACATCCGCTACAGAGACGGAGAGTGAACTAACCTCTGCAGCTTCGGCCGTGAGAGCTCTCTCCGCGAGGGCGGTGTTATTTCCCTCGAAACGAGCATAAAAAGTATTTAGCTCATCCGGTAGAGAGGCAGCAGTGTTCATGGCGGAGTTTTTATTCCCTTTAAAGTCCGTGATGATGTTAATTCCCTGCCACATGCTTCTAGAGTTGGTGGTGTTAAACTGTCCTTCAATCTTGCTCCTGTACTGGCGTTTTGCTGTTTTGATAGTTTTTCGGAGGGCATAACTGGCTTGTTTATGCTCCTCCGCGTTCCCGGAATTAAAAGCGGAGGTCCGCGCATTAAGTGCTGCGCGAACATCGCTATTGATCCACGGTTTCTGATTCGGATAGATTCGTACAGTTCTGGTCGGAATCACTTCCTCTACGCACGTTCTGATGAAACACATTACGCTATCAGCGTAAAGCTCGATGTCGTCATCAGAGGCGGACCGGAACATCTCCCAGTCCGTGCGATCAAAACAGTCTTGTAGCGTAGAGTCTGATTGGTCCGACCAGCACTGGATCGTTCTGAGGGTGGGTGCTTCCTGTTTCAATTTCTGCCTGTAAGCGGACAGAAGCAGAATGGAAGAGTGGTCCGATTTGCCAAATGGTGGGCGGGGGAGGGATTTGTAGCCATCCCAGAACGGAGAGTAGCAATGGTCCAAAACCCGGTCCCCTCGTGTGTTGAAACTAATGTGCTGGTGATATTTTGGTGCGACTGATTTTAAACTGGCTTTATTAAAGTCCCCGGTCACAATGAACACGGCCTCAGGGTGCGCGGTTTCCTGCTCACTTATACACCCATACAGTTCCTTGAGTGCCCGGTCTGTGTCGGCTTGTGGGGGAATGTACACAGCAGTGATAATGACCGCTGTGAATTCCCTCGGTAGCCAGAATGGTCGACACAGAAGCATAAGAAATTCCAGATCAGGAGAACAGAAAGACTTGATGGAATGTACGTTCCTCTGATCACACCAGGATTTGTTGATCATAAAACATACACCACCTCCTCTAGTTTTACCTGAGAGGTCTTTCGCTCTGTCCGCTCGGTGCATGGAGAACCCCGCGGGTTCAATGGCTGAGTCTGGAATCTCCGCAGACATCCAAGTTTCTGTTAGGCAGATAATGCAGCAGTCCCTCGTCTCTCGTTGGAAAGAGATCCGTGCTTTCAGCTCGCAGAGCTTGTTATCCAGAGACTGAACATTTGCCAGTAGAATAGTGGGTAGCGGGGGTCGATTTGCGCGGCGTCTTACTCTGATGAGAACGCCGGCTCTGTTTCCCCTTTTCCTCCTGCATTTCCGCGGCCATGCTGCCCAGACAAAGGGCTCCGCTTGTGTGTTTGTAAACAGCGGGTCGGCATTGAGGAATGTGAAGTCCAGTTTTCGGTGTGAGATCGCTGAACCAATGTCCAAAAGTGTTTGTCTGTCGTAGATAATAAGGCAGACAACATCCAAGACAAAAAAACATAAGAATTGTAAACAAAACAAACAAACCATTGCTATGTTGTGTCGGAGCTCGCAAGGCAGCAGCCATACTCGGCGCCATCTTGAGTCCAATTTTTGTCTAACATGAATAACAATTTGAGAAAATCTGCGTTTAGCATTAGCTAGCACTTGTAAATTTGATCTGATGTCAAATGCTCTGGCACCTGAAATGCATTTAACGATGGTGGCTGGAGTCTCTATTTCCACGTTCCTTACAACAGAATCACCAATTATTAGGGCTCTTTTAACATGATTCTCAGTGGGTGCATCACTGAGTGGGGAGAATCGATAGTAAACCCTAACAGGAACGGGAGAGTGGTGTCGCTTTGCTGAGTGAGTATGCCACTGCGATGTCACCCAAACGCCCTGCTGCGTGTGCTTTAGAGCCAGAAGCAAAGTGTGTGTGTTGCTTGCTGTATCCAAAACAGTATCTACTGGCTTCTTTCTCACTGACCTCCGCTAGCTTTCGGATACGGGTCTCTAACTCATTAACTTTCTCCGTCAGCCTGACTAATTGTTTACATTTATCACATGTGAATCCCACACAGCTGACGGAAGAAGCTATAATAAACATGTGGCATGTAATGCAGAAAGCAATAATATGAGCGGATGCCATGACTTACCGCAATTGTTTGTTGTTGTTGGTTGTTCCTGAGCGTCGAGGGTTTGAGATCGATGTGAATCCCTCGCTAAATTGTTTGTTGTTATGGTTGTTCTTGATAAGCGGTGCTTTGAGATTGATGTAATAATCCGTATAACACAGAGGAGAAAACGGGTGCACGCTGTAAAATGCACGCAGTTTAATCGCGATAAAACAGAAAGTGGATGCACGTGGAAAATTTTTGTTGAATCGCGATAAGAGAATAATGCAGGAAAAAACCTGATGGGCATTGAAAAATGGCAGATATTAAAGATTAAAAGCTGCAAACAGATAGATAAGTGATGCTAAAAAAAGCTAGCAGGCTACAGACACAGACTCGAGCTAGGCAAGTCCAATTGAATTTTTGTGGTAATCAATATTATGCCACAAATGCTGTCGATTGAACAACTTGTATTTAAACAGGAATATTGCTTTAAGGAATCAATTCATCAATAATTAATTTAACTTATTACACAAATTAATGCATAACTGCTTGCTTGACCAACACTAAATGGGTGTCGTTTTAAAGTTTAGAAGCTGAACTTACTACAAATCATTTAGGCAATATGACCAACTCTAAACAAGTTCTTTTTAAATTGATAAATTAAGCTTATCATTTTCATAATGCTTGAAATATATTTAGTCTGCACACTATGCCAAACATAGTCAAAACAACATTCTTGATCGTTTTAGTCATATGTCGTTGGAAATATCTTAATGGGTAGAATACTGCACACACACACACACACACTATAGGATAGCATAGCTAGCAAAACCATGTATTTGTATTTGAGTTACATCCTATAATATCTTTAGTTGTTAGTTTTTGCTTGCAACTTCAACTTGTGTCTTCATGAATCGTAAATGGAACATGAAATGGTTACTGTACAGTAGTGCCAACCTTAGCCTTCCTATACTGTTTGGTCATATTTAACCGAAATCACTTTTTTTTTATGTAATAACAGTGGTTTCCTTTATCTGAGCAGTGTTGACTTTTCCTCCACTAGCCATGTGAACACACACACATGGTGTAAAAAAAAAAAAAAAAAAAAATGGTCAAAATTGACCGACCATAGGAAATGAATGGAAAAAAAGTGTTTTTGTTTTGTCAAATAGAGTACAGAATTTAAATCAGCCACAATGCGGAACAAACACACACAGAAATAAAGGGGTGAGACTATAAAACATGCAGAGTTAAAAAAAAAAAAAAAAAAAAAATGCTAAACTTTGACAAATAATAGTTTGATAATGTCTAAATATATATCCAAATGCATAACTTGTGATAAAATTTTTGTATTTTCTTTAACAGAATAGGAGGGTTAAATAAAATATTTTCAGTTCTCTCTCTCTTCGGTTCTACTCCTTATATAATGCAGGAATAAAAGGATCACTTTTATTATTATTATGTCTGTCTGTCGGACTGCGTGTCTGACTCTCTGTGGTCTGACTCTCTGTGGTCTGACTCTCTGTGGTCTGACTCTCTGTGGTCTGTCTCTGGTCTGTCATTAGCTCTATGTCGGAGTGCCTGGATGCAGCATTGAACACACTGTCTCGCGCTCTGGAGGATAACCGTGAGCATGCAGAAGTGTGGTGTTACTATCTGACGCTGTTCTCACGGCGAGGTAGTAGAGAGGAAGTTCAGGAGATGTGCGAGATGGCTGTGGAACACGCACCGCATTATCACGTCTGGTGGACCGTGAGTCTCAGAGCTGTCTGTCTGTCTGTCTGTCTGAGGAGCTGTTGTCTTCAAACATTTGAGCTCATGAAGAACTGTGAATGTGTGTTTCAGTACATGGATGTGGAGAGCGGTTTCGAGGGTAAAGATTACGTGTGCAGCCGTCTGATTTCACACCTGTTGGAGACACAGTCACATGACATCAGATCGGATGTGCACTCGTTTCAGCTGCTGGAGTCTGTGATGTTTCGAGTGCAGCTCAGTGTGTTCACAGGCCGACTGCACAACGCTCTCAACATACTCAAGGTCTGCAGTGAACACTATTACAAAACACTTCCAATATGGAGGAGTATAAAAATACATGCTCTGGATTTGATACTATGCATAAAACAGAATTTTTAATTCAAAACATGATCAAATTTAGTTGTCAGTACTTTAAAAAAGTGACCTTTTTCACCTTATAAGTTGACTAATTTAACTAGAAATCTAACCTGTTTATTTAGAGGATCCTGATTTTATTTTATTTATTTATTGATAAATGCAGAGTTCTAAAGTGCAAGTGAATGTGGAAAATTGCAAGTGACATCTGACACACTCAACTAACTTTATAAGAATGAGCCATGCTTTAACGATATTCCTTTATTCGTCAACTGATGTCTGCCTGTCAGCTAATAAGTAATGACAAATGAAAGAATGAAGTGTTCTGTATTTTAATTTAGTAGCTGCTCATAAAGGTGATCAGTCAGGTATGATGTGGTTTAGTGCCGTCTGTAAGTTTAACTGAAAATAAAAACCCTTGAAAAAGGTTCGTTAGCAAAGTGTCCAATGTCAAAGTCATTATCAAGTATATCTTTTGTTTATGAATTCTATAGTAATTCTTGATGTTCGCTTGTATATATGCATTTTTATTATGATAAATTAATAGTTATACATAAGTCTTTCACAAAAAATGTCACTTACTGAGTGCTTCTTAAATGTTAGCCCAGGGCCCTTAAATGTCTGATTTAATGTCTTTCTCATTTTTCAACTTTTGAAGAAGAATGTTTCCAATGAATTTGTGCTGTATTATGTCTGTTTTCACATAGAGCGCGCTGGCTTCAGGCTCTGCATCGAGAGTTGCAGATTGTTTAACTGTGCCGGATCGGTGTTTGATGTGGCTGTCATATATTTACATGACTGAATTCAAACGTCTGCCACCGTGTTTGTACGACCCCTCCAACTCCAACCCCTCTCGAATCATGTGCACAGATCCGTTTGTCATTCCCTGGAGAACAGCTCAAGATATCCACACACCCACTGATGTCATCATCCGTCTGTTTGAAGGTGCAACACCTGTGTGATTCTCTGATAGTAGTTCAAAACAAGTGACCAATTATATAGTTAAAAGAAAGTTAATATTGTATAATGGCAGTATCGGAGAGTTATTTGAGTCATTCCATTGTGCTATTATTGTGTCTGTTTTCTGTAGATGCTGTATCACACTGTACAGATGAGCGTTTGTCCAGCAGTGAACAGATTCAGACCAGTTTTCCTCTTCACTCCAACCTCATTCATTTGCTCCGGCTGCTGGACAGGTACTGTCTTTATTGAGGGCTCTGATCATGTGGTTAGAATGAGTTGAAGTGCTGTGCTGTTTACATGAGTTACATGTGTTCAGACATCAGGAGGCTGTTGCTCTGTGTGAACGTCTGCTGGCAGTGTGTCCACTCTACTGCCCTCTGCTGGACCTCACCAGTGACCTGTACGCCTCCACTGGACACACGGATAAAGCCGTAGACGTTTGGATGCGTGCTCATCACGAGAGCTCCAGAGACGCTCACATATTTTACCAGCTAATCAAGTGTTTGCACACTCGGGTATGATATCCTCTTATCCTGGGGTCTTCAAGGACATATTGGTGGATGGAGAAATGCTGCAGAGACCCCATCTAACATATTGTTGCATTTTAAGCCTGGTCTCTAACATCAGACATACTGTAGTACCATGTTAATGTATTGACTTTATGATGACTGCATGGCAAAGCCACTGAACTTGTGTTACAAATAAGATTATTATTTTAACTAAATGACTGCGCTCCCTTTAATTTGGTTACGCAAGTGCGAGCTGAGCGCATGCATTACAAACAGATGCGTGAGTTATTTGAGCACTCTCTCTTATGTCCTTACTCTCAAGTGGTGCTGAGATGTTTGTGAATAATTTTTTATGTTTCAGTGAAACATCAGAACGAAACAAATCACTACAATTAATTAAACTTCCTGCAGAAGACATTCTAGAAGAGTGAGCTCAGCTCGAGCGTCACTGTGCATGCTCAATAAACTCTGTGCGGTCGCTCGTGCTGCACAATGAATGGCAACTCTACTTAGCTGTACGATGCATGGTATCGGGACATTTTATCAAGAATGTGTACATGAGCAAGTAGTTAGTATCTAACCCGATACCAGTCCTATAACAAACACATAATTATTTTTGCGTGGCGCTTCATCCATGGAAATTTGGAGGATTCCAAACTCTTGAACTTTTAGATGAAGCTGGGCACCATTTAAACACCCCTGCATTAAACCAAAATGAGACGATAATTTAACAGCATGTAATGGACATAAAACAACAAAACACAATACAAAACCTAATCTCTGTATACATTATATACAGATACTGTGTTTCCCTAGATGCAAGTCATTTAATATTTGTCAAATGCAATGTGAAAACAGTAATGGATTTACAAAAAAATTGGGTCCTTTTATTAGTCAGTGACACAATTTACTGCTGGCATCATCTGACAATGTTTACAAACATGGCTACTCAGATCTGACCATGTGTTTGCTGCATTACAGTACATTGTTAAAAAAACAAATTGGCAAGATATACAGAATGAATTCAAAGTGAAGTGCACAAGAAACTGGTCGAACTCTTAATTTTCATTGTAATCGGACAGGAATTGCTTTTCCTAGCTGTACTGTTGGCTAAAATGTACAAGCCTTTTTTATACAGTATACACATAAACGTAGCCTATACCCTATAAATATATAGATATATAAACCATGAGGAACATCTCATGACCTCAAAAAGTCAACAAACTCTTCTTCCTTGTCACTACCTTTTGAAAATACGCGATAAAAAATGAATCCAAAATTCCCACCACTGTAATTCCCCATCCACTGTAACAATGACATAAATGGAAATTAGCTAAACATACACCTGCAATTTTAACGCACGAGTACGCGAATGTTTTCTTGTTTTCCCTTCTCTTTTTATTGAATGCGTATTTGCATTTTTTGTTTGTTTTTCCACAAACAATAGCACAAATTATTCTTTATCAATACAAAAGTGTACAATCACTGTGTTGTCTGTGTAATAAGTCATATTTTCTGTGTTTCTTTGGTAGGGGAGGTCCAGTGTTATGAAGGAACTTTTTGATAAGTTCATGTGCTCGTTCTGTGAAACTGTACCAGATGAGCTGACGTCTCTAGATGTCCTACGGTAACATCACTGATACCATACTCTACAGTGTGTTTAAAGATACTCCTGTTGGGACTTCATATGTTTGTGTGTGCGCGCGTGTGTTTGCGTGTGTGTGTGTGTGAGAGAGAGATACAGTGGACACTTAAGCCACATAAAATGTCTAAATATCGTTGCAATAGATACAGAATATCAAAGCATCATCTTTTTAAAATGAGGATAAACACAAGTACAATTCACAAAATATTTCACAAAATTCATTTGTTTTAAAATTATAAAACAACAGATAGTGTTCAGAATGAAGACAAAGTATTTGGGTGGGGCTGATTAAATATTTATACTAAAACTCTCCTTGACACGTATTGTTCAAGTCAAAAAATTTAGTTCTGAGAAAAGCTGTAGCATCATTTGTTTAATATTGTTATCTAATGCAATTTACATTTAGACATTTAAAGGCATAGTTCACCCAAAAATGAAAATTCTCTTATCATTTACTCACCCTCATGCCATCCCAGATGTGTATGACTGACTTTCTTCTGCTGAACACAAACAAAGATTTTTGGAAGAATATCTCGCTCTGTAGGTCCTTTCAGTGCAAGTGAATGGTGACCAAAACAAAAAAGGAGTTATATTTTGGTCGCTTCTGAAGATAAAGATTTAATCACTGGAGTCGTATGGTTTACTTTTATGCTGCCTTTATGTGCTTTTTGGAGCTTCAACGTTTTGGTCACCATTCACTTGCATTGAAAGGACCAAAAGAGCTGAGATATTCTTCTAAAAATCTTGATTTGTGTTCTGCTGAAGAAAGACAGTCATACACATCAGGGATGGCATGAGGGTGAGTAAATGATGAGAGAATTTTCATTTTTGGGTGAACTACAGTGCATCCGGAAAGTATTCACAGCGCTTCACTTTTTCCACATTTTGTTATGTTACAGCCTTATTCCAAAATGGATTAAATTCATTATTTTCCTCAAAACTCTACAAACAATACCCCATAATGACAATGTGAAAGAAGTTTGTTTGAAATTTTTGCAAATTTATTAAAAATAAAAAATGAAAAAAATCACATGTACATAAGTATTCACAGCCTTTGCCATGACACTCAAAATTGAGCTCAGGTGCATCCTGTTTCCACTGATCACCCTTGAGATGTTTCTACAACTTGATTGGAGTCCACCTGTGGTAAATTCAGTTGATTGGACATGATTTGGAAAGGCACACACCTGTCTATACAAGGTACCACAATTAACAGTGCATGTCAGAGCACAAACCAAGCCATGAAGTCCAAGGAATTGTCTGTAGACCTCCGAGACAGGTTTGTATCGAGGCACAGATCTGGGGAAGGGTACAGAAAAATCCCAATGAGCACAGTGGCCTCCATCATCCGTAAATGGAAGAAGTTTGGAACCACCAGGACTCTTCCTAGAGCTGGCCGCCCGGCCAAACTGAGCGAACGGGGGAGAAGGGCCTTAGTCAGGGAGGTGACCAAGAACCCGATGGGC
The DNA here is from genome assembly GCF_019703515.2 of Myxocyprinus asiaticus. Classification (NCBI taxonomy): domain Eukaryota; kingdom Metazoa; phylum Chordata; class Actinopteri; order Cypriniformes; family Catostomidae; genus Myxocyprinus; species Myxocyprinus asiaticus. The sequence continues at coordinate 31,256,775 of NC_059389.1, forward strand.
ACTCTGACAGAGAGAGGAGAACCTTCCAGAAGAACAACCATCTCTGCAGCACTCCACCAATCAGGCCTGTATGGTAGAGTGGCCAGACGGAAGCCACTCCTCAGTAAAAGGCACATGACAGCCCACCTGGAGTTTGCCAGAAGGCACCTGAAGGACTCTCAGACCATGAGAAACAAAGATTGAACTCTTTGGCCTGAATAGCAAATCAAATCAAATCAAATCACTTTATTGTCACACAGCCTTATACACAAGTGCAATGTTGTGTGAAATTCTTGGGTGCAGTTCCGATCAACATGGCAGTCATGACAGTGATGAGACAGTACCAATTTACAATAACATCAAATTAACACAGCACAATTTAAACATCTGATATACACATAATTACACTCAACAATATACAAATAATAACATACACTGTACAGTATACAATACGCACTATATAGATACACATTATTCAATAAAAATAAAAAATAAAAATATATAAAAAAGTATATATAGTATATATAGAATGTACAGTATTGTACTGTATTGACATTCAGGCTGTCGGTTGATAGTTGTTAAGAGAGAATATAATAATAATATAATTTAGGACAGTCCGGTGTGAGATATAAGAGTAAGGGTAATAAAGTGCAGTGCTGATGTATTTTGATCGTGGGAGATCAAGAGTTCAGAAGTCTGATTGCTTGGGGGAAGAAGCTATCATGGAGTCGGCTGGTGCGGGTCCTGATGCTGCGATACCGCCTACCTGATGGTAGCAGTGAGAACAGCCCATGCTTGGGTGGCTGGAGTCTCTGATGATCCTCCGAGCTTTTTTCACACACCGCCTTGTATATATTTCCTGGAGGGAGGGAAGCTCACCTCCGATGATGTGTCTGGCAGTTCGCACCACCCTTTGCAGTGCTTTGCGGTTGTGGGCGGTTCTATTGCCGTACCGGGCGGAGATGCAGCCAGTCAGGATGCTCTCTACAGTGCAGGTGTAGAACCGTGTGAGGATGTGGTGGTTCATTCCAATTTTCCTCAGCCGTCTCAGGAAGAAGAGGCGCTGATGAGCCTTCTTCACAACGACTTCAGTGTGGATGGACCATGTGAGTTCCTCAGTGATGTGGACACCCAGGAACTTGAAGCTGCTGACTGGTGCTCCATTGATGGTGATGGGACTGTGTTCTCTGTCTTTTCTTCTGAAGTCCACCACAAGCTCCTTTGTCTTACTGACGAGGGAGAGGTTGTGCTCCTGACACCAGTGTGTCAGAGTGTGCACCTCCTCTCTGTAAGCTGTTTCATCATTGTCAGTGATCATGTGTTGCCACACAGTCATGTGTGTACAGGGAATACAGGAGTGGGCTGAGAACACAGCCCTGTGGGGCTCCAGTGTTGAGGGTCAGTGAGGAGGAGATGTTGCTTCCTATTCTAACCACCTGGCATCTGCTTGACAGGAAGTCCAAGATCCAGCTGCACAGCGAGCTGTTTAAGCCCAGAGCCCGGAGTTTCTCATCTAGCTTGGAGGGCACTATGGTGTTGAATGCTGAGCTGTAGTCTACAAACATCATTCTCACATAAGTGTTCTTTTTTTCCAGGTGGGAGAGAGCAGTGTGTATTGTAGATGCAATGGCATCATCAGTGGAGTGGTTGTTGCGGTAAGCAAACTGCAGCGGGTCAAGAGAGAGAGGCAGTGCAGAGCAGATGTAATCTCTGATTTGTCTCTCAAAGCATTTGCTGATGATGGGGGTCAGAGCAACAGGACGCCAGTCATTTAAGCAAGTTATTTTTGATTGTTTTGGAACAGGCACAATGGTGGATGTTTTAAAGCATGTGGGGACTACAGACAAAGAGAGGGAAAGGTTGAAAATGTCCGTAAAAACACCAGCCAGCTGGTTCGCGCACGCTGTGATGACGCGGCCCGGAATGCCGTCTGGGCCCGCGGCTTTGCGGATATTCACCCATCTGAAGGATTGGGTTACATCCGCTACAGAGATGGAGAGTGAACTAACCTCTGTAGCTTCAGCCGCGAGAGCTCTCTCCGCGAGGGCAGTGTTATTTCCCTCGAAACGAGCATAAAAAGTATTTAGCTCATCCGGGAGAGAGGCAGCGGTGTTCATGGCAGAGTTTTTATTCCCTTTAAAGTCCGTGATGATGTTAATTCCCTGCCACATGCTTCTAGAGTTGGTGGTGTTAAACTGTCCTTCAATCTTGCTCCTGTACTGGCATTTTGCGGTTCTGATAGTTTTTTGGAGGGCATAAATGGCTTGTTTATGCTCCTCCGCGTTCCCGGAATTAAAAGCGGAGGTCCGCACATTAAGTGCCGCGCAAACGTCGCTATTAATCCAAGGTTTCTGATTCGGATTCTGAAACGCATTACGCTATCAGCGTAAAGCTCGATGTCATCATCAGAGGTGGACCGGAACATCTCCCAGTCCGTGTGATCAAAACAGTCTTGTAGCATAGAGTCTGATTGGTCCGACTAGCACTGGATCGTTCTGAGGGTGGGTGCTTCCTGTTTCAATTTCTGCCTGTAAGCGGGCAGAAGCAGAATGGAAGAGTGGTCCGATTTGCCAAATGGTGGGCGGGGGAGGGATTTGTAGCCATCCCGGAAGGGAGAGTAGCAATGGTCCAAAACCCGGTCCCCTCGTGTGTTGAAACTAATGTGCTGGTGGTATTTTGGTGCGACTGATTTTAAACTGGCTTTATTAAAGTCCCCGGTCACAATGAACGTGGCCTCAGGGTGCACGGTTTCCTGCTCACTTATACTCCCATACAGTTCCTTGAGTGACCGGTCTGTGTCGGCTTGTGGGGGAATGTACACAGCTGTGATAATTCCCTCGGTAGCCAGAATGGTCGACACAGAAGCATGAGAAATTCCAGATCAGGAGAGCAGAAAGACTTGATAGAATGTACGTTCCTCTGATCACACCAGGATTTGTTGATCATAAAACATACACCACCTCCTCTGCTTTTACCTGAGAGGTCTTTCGCTCTGTCCGCTCAGTGCACGGAGAACCCCGCGGGTTCAATGGCTGAGTCTGGAATCTCCGCAGACATCCAAGTTTCCGTAAGGCAATTAATGCAGCAGTCTCTTGTATCACATTTGCCAGTAGAATAGTGGGTAGCGGGGGTTGATTTGCGCGGCGTCTTACTCTGATGAGAACGCCGGCTCTGTTTCCCCTTTTCCTTTTGCGTTTCCGCGGCCATGCTGCCCAGACAAAGGGCTCCGCTTGCGTGTTTGTAAACAGCGGGTCGGCATTGAGGAATTTGAAGTCCGGTTTACGGTGTGAAATTGCTGAACCGATGTCCAAAAGTGTTTGTCTGTCGTAGACAATAAGGCAGACAGCATCCAAGACAAAATACATAAGAATTGTGAACAAAACAAACAAAACACTACTATGTTGTGTCGGAGCTCGCAACGCAGCAGCCATACTCGGCGCCATCTTGAGTCCATCTGGAGGAAACCAGGCACTGCTCATCACCTGGCAAATACCATCCCTACAGTGAAGCATGGTGGTGGCAGCATCATGCTGTGGGGATGTTTTTCAGCAGCAGGAACTGGGAGACTAGTCGGGATCGAGGGAAAGATGAATGCAGCAATGTACAGAGACATCCTTGATGAAAACCTGCTCCAGAGTGCTCTGGACCTCAGACTGGGGAGAAGGTTCATCTTCCAACAGGACAACGACCCTAAGCACACAGCCAAGATAACAAAGGAGTGGCTCCGGGACAACTCTGTGAATGTCCTTGAGTGACCCAGCCAGAGCCCAGACTTTAATCCGATTGAACATCTCTGGAGAGATCTGAAAATGGCTGTACACCGACGCACCCCATCCAACCTGATGGAGCTTGAGAGGTCCTGCAAAGAAGAATGGGAGAAACTGCCCAAAAATAGATTTGCCAAGCTTGTAGCATCATACTCAAAAAGACTTGAGGCTGTAACTGGTGCCAAAGGTGCTTCAACAAAGTATTGAGCAAAGGCTGTGAATACTTATGTACATGTGATTTTTATTTTTTTTTTGTTTTGTTTTTTATTTTTAATAAATTTGCAAAGATTTCAAACAAACTTCTTTCACATTGTCATTATGGGGTATTGTTTGTTGAATTTTGAGGAAAATAATGAATTTAATCCATTTTGGAATAAGGCTGTAACATATCAAAATGTGGAAAAAGTGAAGCGCTGTGAATACTTTACGGATGCACTGTATCCCTTTTAAGTGTGACTTCAGTGTCCAAATAACTTTTTTAGGCCAATGTAAAGATTATTGCTTGATTTTGTTTGCACCGTTATTATTTCAGTCATATTCTTGGCATTCTGACTCGAGAGTTAATGAGAGCTCCAACACTCAAAGATCATCTTCAGGATGAGATAAGAGATCAGCTGCCGTGTCTGCATCTCATTCACTGGTACGTCCTCGCTGAGTCTTCTGCTGTAAATGTTTCGAGGTCTGTCCTCTTCCAACCCTGATTCTTGATTTTAATAGTTTTTGGGAGTCTATTTATGGCGGTGTGAGAGAGGCCATTGAAGCATTTGAAAAGGCTTTGGGAACTATTACGAAGCTGGAGTTAATCAACACACTTTGGCTAGAGTAAGTAAGGCCAGTAGTTCATTTTTACCTTATTTACTTGAATTATTAGCTGTTAATTATCACAGCTTTAAAGGGGTGATGACATACTCATATTTTAAAAATTTTATTTATTTATTTTATTTTTTTATTATTGTGTGTGTTTGTGTGTGTGTATATATACACACACACACACACACACAGTTATGTTCCCTGAGGTCCACTTGTAATGTTAGTAAAGTTTTTTTGCTCCAAAACAGTCATAATTTAGTAATATATGATCATTTCCCACCCTGTCTCTGGTCCTCTCTCTGAAATGCTCTGTTTTGGCCTCGGCGCCTCCTTTAAACTTCAGTGTAAACAACCACTGTTATGATTGGCTAAATATGTGAAACTCAATCTTGAAGAGAATGAACAAGCTCCGCTTGTGCGTTATGTGCAAACCTCAATTTCGGGGTTTGCACATAACGCACATCCAACACATTGCGTCTGAATATATTAAACTGTTATAAATTAGACTGTATTAAACAGTCATGACATATGAAACATTCATGAATGGAGTTGGTTATTTACGGTTTTGTGGTCTGGTCCGGTAGTTATTAATTTCCCCCTCTTTCAGTAACAGTTCCTTTGCAAAGCTTGAATCATACTGTGACTGGTTCACAAGCAATCCATGAAATAACATGAGCTGAACAAATAAACAAATAATACACGCTGCAATGTGCTATACAGTCACAAACGTAATACAATCCACTGTGAAACGAGCACACATATCATCCTGCACTGATGTGATTAGGCACTTGGTTAAACTTCAGTTCACTATTGATGTTGAGATGCTTCAACAGAGGCCATAGCAGAGATGCTGGTCTTCACAGGCGCAACATCTTCCATCATCTGTTTACTCTGGATGAGACATGGTTCTCCCAGCCAGTGGCAGCAGTGAAATGGAGCTGAACAGATCATTTTAAAGTTTAAATTGTACCTCTCTTAAAACGCAGGGCACATCGCCGGAAACGCATCAAAACGATCAAAGACGTCTATCTAGTGCATGTTTACATTGACCAGCAATTAAAAATAGCACAGGTTGGTGCAAAAATGAGTCCACAGCACATTTATACTCAAAACAGCAAGATGCAGAATGAGGGTCTCCTTTTAAGAGTTTTAACTTGACCTTGCATCTTTTAAAAGTGGCGTGAGACCCATGATAATGGTCAAAGCCATTTGTCTAATGCATGTTCATGTAGAAAAACATAAAAAAAAATTGTCCAGTTGGCCAGAAGGTGTCCTGTGCAAGTCCCCTTCGGGGTTCAGGAACTGGCCTATCTGTCTTGCATGTGACAAGATCAAGGAAGATTTGATTCCTTATGTCATGACCCCTTTAAATTAATGAGTAGACTTCAGTTTGTTAATTGGGTGGGAGAGGCAAAAACCAAAGATTTTGTTACGTGAGCATCCTGTCTGAATGCAGATCAGTCATTGTGTAGTTGAAGAAACCAGGCATGATCGTCCTGTATTAACAGCTGGTGTTTTTTTCAGCAGTTATCTGTCATTTACCAGCAGTAAGGTGTTGGGGCTGCAGCCCAGTGTTCGTGAGCTGAAGATGTTTACAGGTCTGGTGCATCGTTGCCTGGAAACAGTGCCATCCAGACTGACTCTGCCCTTCAGCTCCTCACAGTATTGGAATTGCTTCAGCTTCCATAACAAGGTACAGCTCCTGTTCCATAGTCACCCACTGATTATGAAGCTAATTTTCAACTTGTATCACTTATTTCTCAGCAAGATTATTGCATGTAAAGCACTCTGGTTCTTGAGGCAAATCTAATTTGAATTGCGTAGCATAGTTGAATGTAGCGTGTTTGTAATTTGTGTCTGCTCTTGCGTTATTTTTTTAAAAAAAATTGTGTATATGGTCCATTTTGAAGCTCCTAACTGTGTGCTTTGCAGGTGATATCCTTCTATTTGGGTTGTTTCCCTCAATCCCAGCATTCCCTTGTCCTGGAAAGACTTCAGCATATCATGCCAAACAATACTGAGCTGGCCATAAGGTACCCAGATGTTTATCCTCCTTCACTGAAGGCGTAACAGTCTATCTATCTACTCTATAATGGAGACATTTTTGATTCTTCAACATCTTTAATTGGTGGCTCTAGAGACAAGTCACAACTTCTAAAGACATAAATGTGCTTGAGTTTTTGTCAATTGTTGTTGTGTAGGTTGCTGCAGCAGGAATGGCAGGATGGAAATGTTGAACATTTTAAATTGCAAAGCAGAATGTTGTGCAGTAGCATACCAACATCTCTGGCCATCTGGAAAATGTAAGTTCACGAACTCCAAACATGTCAAGCTAAACTAATTTTAAGTCTCTAAATTCGATTTATATTTATTAAGGTAGCCGTTACTTTTAAAGTTTAAGATGGCATAGCTTATTTTCAGATCAGGCAATGGTGCAAATGTGCCCACAAAATTTGCTGCTGAGGCATGTGCAATCCCGATCTTGCGGGTTGATTCTTTGCGCTATATAGAGGAGGATGCAGCAGATCACCATGATCTGACACACTTTGCCCTAGGGCAGACCTGGGCAACTTACAGCCCGTGGGCCGGATCCGGCCCTCCACATGGTTTAATGTGGCCCGCAGCTCATTTATCCTAGAAGCGTTTTGTTCATTGGATATTTTATTTTACATTGGGACCTAACGTGCCTCCACAACCGTTTAACATGCTCAGGGTTGCCAGATAAGAGACGGAACACCCCCCAATTTGAGATTTATACTTGCGCAAATTGGAAATATTTCACCTAATGTTATACTTATTTTGTGCAATCTGGCAACCATGCATGCGAGTGCGTCTTTCTAGCTCTCGCTTTCCCCTTTGAACAAACTTGGTAATCTCTAGTGCAATATTCTGCTCAAGGAAAAGTGTTATACAGCCACTCTTTGTCCATTCTTGAGGCTGCTTGTGAAGTTTGGTGCTAATAAGTTTGCAGGTAAACCTCAGTGATGAAATTAAATATAAAAGTAGATATCGGCATCATTGACATACACGGAGGGGGTAATCATTGGCACGTGAGCAATAGCAAGCGAGAGACAAATATGTATATGTATTTTTAATTTGTGGAATTTAAGTCCCCTCGCACCTGTATGTTAATCTAACTCTTGCAGTAATCATTTATCATAGCCATGCAGCCTGTTTTATTCAGCTGTGTGCTGAATGGAATGTCGAACCATTGACGAGACCAGCATCATGACCCTTTTAGCATGTAAACGGGTAATGTTTTGAGAATAAAATAAGTGAACTTGCCCGCTTTGCGACAAACATTAAAGATTCTATAATTTTTTTTTCAATTAAAATAGACCCCTGATGTAGTGTTAAATTGAATAATAAATTAACAGGGAAGAAGAGATGGTAAAATAAATAATTTATAATAAGCTCAGCCTTTATTCAGATTTTACATTCCTGATAAAAAGTATCTACCGTTGTAGAGCAATACAATACTTTAGGCAATTGCAGAATAGTCCCATTAGTCACATATACACTTCAGAAAATTGAATACACAGTTATTTCTGGGCTTAAAAGATACAAAAAAAACAAATTAATGGGAACATTGTATCTCAAAAGGAATACAATGTGGCCCCCTATGCACTACTTAAAGCCCGATGTAGCCCCTTTAGCAAAATTGCTGCCCACCCCTGCTCTAGGGACACCTCATTTACACTGAAAGGAGGCATGTTTACCTCTTGGTCCTTTGCCCCAGGGTTACAGATTGCAATTGTTTTTACTGATTGAGTCTCTTCCTTGATGAGGATTGTTGCTGTCTACATCAGTAGACCCACAGCACTTAGTAGTGCTGTGTGGAGAGGTAGCCATGCTTCTCTCCAAAAGCAGATTTTGCTGGCCAGTTTTTTCTTGACCAGATTGGTCTTGATCAAAGGCTTCTGTGATAGGGTGTCCAGTTGCCACGTTCGTCTCTGTCTACCTTTGCCATGGCCAATGTTATTGGTTAAATGTTGCAGTTAGGGCCTTCTTTGGGCAGTTGGTGCTAAGCACACCTCAACACTAATGTCCTCCTGATCCCCATGTGGGTTGGGCATAATTCTGAGCTAGAGTAGCAAAATAATACAGCAAATTTTTGCTAGTTGCTATAGGGCTGACTAATCGCGATCATTTAAACTATCCCGATATCAATTCTTAATCACAAAATCAATCTGTTAGTCTATGTTAAGAACACTGATTACGTCAATCACAAGACAACCATTGGTTGGAAAAAGCAAAAAAATAAAATTGGGAAATTTGTATTATACTCTGGACTACAGCGTACCTCTTCGGTGTCTTGAGTTTTCCTGTACATTTGGAGTATGTAACGGAGTGGAAAGAGGCTCTTTACTAAGAAAGGTCACATTATAACGTTTACCAACAGTCTTAACCAGATTGATGCATTTTGAGCATTTCATTAAAGGGTCATGAAACCCCCTGTTTTAGCACAGCTCAGCTCTCACCACAGTTTTGAAAAATGCAGAAAGTAGCCATGGTAAGCAGTGGCCTGAGGAGAAGGGGGGTAGAGAGAACACAAACTGTCATTTCTCATCCAGTCAGTTTTATTTCACTTTAATGGAGTAACACACTCACTGTAGTGATGAATGGTGTTTGTGATGGCACCACGTCTTTCAAACAAGCTTTGATCGATCTAAGTGTTCATAAATCTAGAAACTCTGCCGAAAATTTCATGTTGCACACAAGCATGTCGCTGTCAGCTTTTAGAGTGGAAAACATGCAGCTCTCACATACTTTTGCGACCAGTGACTCTGGCTGAGAAAGCACCATCTGATGAATAATATCGAGAGAAACCAATGATGTGTATATGTTCAAATCTTGTGTTAATTTTAAAATGTAAACGTCACAGCTACGTGACGTTTTCTCTACATTGATTCCAAACCAGGAAGTAGAAAATGGCCCAAAAAATTGAATAAAAAAAATCCCTGAATTAACCACTTACCCCATTGTCGTCCATAATGGGCAACACTTGCAAATCTGCTAACATCTAGTTTAAAGCCAAAGTATACTTCGGTTGTCCGCATTGCTGATCCCTCCATGCACAGTATGTGTGACGCAAATTACATCATCCGCACAGCTTGACCGCACGCTGCCTAGATTTTCTTGACTCGCACACGCGGTCCTTGTCCGTGCGTATCGTGTGCACGCACTGGCCATTGACTGTACTAAAAAGAATGTCACAAAGCAGTTGTAGCGCACATGCGTCAAACGCGTTCCTATTTGTTTGCGGTCAGAAAAATATAATCCGAAAGGCAACATGGTTGGCCGGGCGCGATCTGATCTGGAACAAGCAAAAACAAAGTATACCCGGGCCTTAAGTGTTTCATGACCCTTTAAGAACAATTGTATTCAGAAAGAGCAAAGAATTTAGTGTCAAGATATGAAACACATAGACCCAAAGATACCTTGTTGTAATTCTGTTTGGTGAATCTACCATGGTGTTTAATACTTTAGCATAAAATTATCTTCATAACCATGCCACTGTCAGGACAGTAATGCTTGTAGAATAAGTCCCTAAATTTTGAAGCAGAAATTATGTGCGAAATGTGTGACATCCTGTATTGATATATTTCTTGCCAGAGCGATTGCTGTCAGAAAGGAGCAAAGGCAAAAAGCAGAGGTGAGTCAGAGGTCAGGTCAATCATCTGTTTACAGTGTCCGATGTCCATGAGTTTGTACCTTTACTTATCCTGCAGGCCCCTATTTTTTCATTTTGTTGAATCTATAGTTTTTTTTTTCTGCAGGGTATGCTCAATGCACAAATATGTAAGAGCATAACTCGGATGAAGACAAACAGAGTGTGCTTTTGTCTTTGGGGAATGTTTGTTGTTGTGCAGGTGTAAATGTATTTGTGTGTGTTGGACTGAACTGACTGTGTGCTTTTGCTCTGGTGTGTTTTTTTTACCACACATTTGCAGGTCCAGCGGTTCTACCAGCAGGCGCTCCAGAAACTGCCCCTGTCTGCTTCTCTATGGAAAGATGTAAATAACCTCTTGCATTGACTTACTGTTGACCTGTCTTTTTTGCTGTTGACTTCCCTTATGAGTGTAATTTTCATTTTCTTTGTAGTGTTTGCTGTTTGAGGCGGCAGAAGGAGGTAAAACTGACACACTGAAAAAAATAATTGACAAGTGCCAAGAGGTGGGCGTGAGTCTAAATGAGCCACTAGGGTTAGAGCCGAGCCAATCAGAGTGACACGATCACCACATTTCCATAACAAGGGTACATGCTTCCATTAGACCACCCCAAACTTCCACAGATACACAGACACGTGTGTTAGGTTAGATTGCCGCAGGCTGACACGCCTGTAACAGCATACTCAGTATTACTAACAAAGCTAGTGAAGACACTATGAGCTTCAAGTTATCCAGTATGTGGGCCTCTTTTATCATCATGTACGTAAGTATGAATTTGCTGATGGTACCAGTTGCTTCCTCTATTTTTTATTTTATTTTATAATTTTTTTTGGTTTGCGTGTTCCATTTGTACACTAACAAATTGTTTTAATTTGGTTTATCTTTACCATTGCATCATCATTGATGGACTTTGACTGTTTTTAAGGTGGCTTCCTTCCTCTAAAATACTTGATTTTCTCATGGTGTCTCAACCATGTCTTGTGAAGGATTACATTAACTCCATTTGAGAGTTTAAGGGCTCAGCACAGTGTTTTTTTTTTTTTTTTTTTTTTTTTTTCCAACTATGGATTGAAAAGGCCGCTGGAAGTATTTGTTTCACCAGTGTCCGTGTATTGTTGGAAACTTCTCTACGGACTGCCAAATGTTGCTGAAGCTCAGCATGTCTGTAGTCAAGGACTTCAGCAAGACATTAAACTTATTTAAACTTTTTCTTTTCCATTACCAATAAAAAAAAAAAATAATAAAAAAAATCCACACAAACACACATTGATTAACATAAATTGCTGGAATAGTCTTATATGATAATCTGTTTTTCTTTACATTTATAATTGAACAATGTTTCTATTAAATTATTTTGTACAGAAATATGCTGTTGTGTGTTTATTATGGTGACTGACTTTAACGCATGGGGGATATCATATTTAATCTCAAAGAAAAATGTGTTTGAAGTTCATATACGTTAAGCCTTTTTAGTCATACAACCATTCCAGTCCATCTCACCTGTTTATTACAAAAGGTGTTTTTTTTTTTTGCAACCAAAGGGAAAATAAATAAAAATGAATACATTTTACACTTATATTTTCTGATACTACGCTCAAAGTGCTTTACAGAGAACAGGGGAATCTCCTCAATCACCACCAGTGTGCAGCATCCACCTGGATGATTTGATGGCAGCCATAGTGCACCAGTATGCTCACCACATACCAGCTATTGGGGAATAGGAGAGTGATAGAGCCAATTAATGAATGGGAATTAGTAGGAGGCCATGATTGATATGGGCCCATGGGGAAATTTGGCCAGGACATCAGGCATACAGGTGCATCTCAATAAATTAGAATGTCGTGGAAAAGTTCATTTATTTCAGTAATTCAACTCAAATTGTGAAACTCGTGTATTAAATAAATTCAATGCACACAGACTGAAGTAGTTTAAGTCTTTGGTTCTTTTAATTGTGATGATTTTGGCTCACATTTAACAAAAACCCACCAATTCACTATCTCAAAAAATTAGAATACATCATAAGACCAATAAAAAAAACATTTTTAGTGAATTGTTGGCCTTCTGGAAAGTATGTTCATTTACTGTATATGTACTCAATACTTGGTAGGGGCTCCTTTTGCTTTAATTACTGCCTCAATTCGGCGTGGCATGGAGGTGATCAGTTTGTGGCACTGCTGAGGTGGTATGGAAGCCCAGGTTTCTTTGACAGTGGCCTTCAGCTCATCTGCATTTTTTGGTCTCTTGTTTCTCATTTTCCTCTTGACAATACCCCATAGATTCTCTATGGGGTTCAGGTCTGGTGAGTTTGCTGGCCAGTCAAGCACACCAGCACCATGGTCATTTAACCAACTTTTGGTGCTTTTGGCAGTGTGGGCAGGTGCCAAATCCTGCTGGGAAATGAAATCAGCATCTTTAAAAAGCTGGTCAGCAGAAGGAAGCATGAAGTGCTCCAAAATTTCTTGGTAAACGGGTGCAGTGACTTTGGTTTTCAAAAAACACAATGGACCAACACCAGCAGATGACATTGCAACCCAAATCATCACAGACTGTGGAAACTTAACACTGGACTTCAAGGAACTTGGGCTATGAGCTTCTCCACCCTTCCTCCAGACTCTAGGACCTTGGTTTCCAAATGAAATACAAAACTTGTTCTCATCTGAAAAGAGGACTTTGGACCACTGGGCAACAGTCCAGTTCTTCTTCTCCTTAGCCCAGGTAAGACGCCTCTGATGTTGTCTGTGGTTCAGGAGTGGCTTAACAAGAGGAATACAACAACTGTAGCCAAATTCCTTGACACGTCTGTGTGTGGTGGCTCGTGATGCCTTGACCCCAGCCTCAGTCCATTCCTTGTGAAGTTCAGCCAAATTCTTGAATCGATTTTGCTTGACAATCCTCATAAGGCTGCGGTTCACTCGGTTGGTTGTGCATCTTTTTCTTCCACACTTTTTCCTTCTACTCAACTTTCTGTTAACATGCTTGGATACAGCACTCTGTGAACAGCCAGCTTCTTTGGCAATGAATGTTTGTGGCTTACCCTCCTTGTGAAGGGTGTCAATAATTGTCTTCTGGACAACTGTCAGATCAGCAATCTTCCCCATGATTGTGTAGCCTAGTGAACCAAACTGAGAGACCATTTTGAAGGCTCAGGAAACATTTGCAGGTGTTTTGAGTTGATTAGCTGATTGGCATGTCACCATATTCTAATTTTTTGAGATAGTGAATTGGTGGGTTTTTGTTAAATGTGAGCCAAAATCACAATTAAAAGAACCAAAGACTTAAACTACTTCAGTCTGTGTGCATTGAATTTATTTAATACACGAGTTTCACAATTTGAGTTGAATTACTGAAATAAATGAACTTTTCCACGACATTCTAATTTATTGAGATGCACCTGTATACCCCTACTCTTTACTAGAAATGCCCTGGGATTTTTAAGGACCACAGAGAGTCAGGTGCTGAGTTTGGAATGGCATACTACCCATACTATTTCTGCCATATGTGTCTATGGCAGAAAAAGTATTAGTATGTTAGTATGCAAATCCGAACTCAGCCATGACCTCAGTTTAACATGTTATCTGAAGGACTTTTTTTTAAGGGGGCTTTCCATGAAATTGTCAAAAGATTTTATTTGTCATAACTAATGAAATAATTGAATAATTTATTGATGGTGCAGTGATGCATTATTGTTAATCAAAACTCTTACTAGTTAGATTGATTTTCTCTCAGAAACTGATTTAGCCCACTTATGACAAATCAAAAGTTAACATGCAGTTCAGTGATAACTTTCAAAATGCGCCAAATTGGGAAAATGGACAAAACCTTGCCATTGGTGAACCTGCAGTTCTTAATTTAGAAATTGAGGCACATTTCTCAAAAATAAAAAACAACATTGCTTCATTGCACATCAGACACCTGGTGATTTCTATACAGTGAAATAACCGTTTATAGAGAGAGAAAAAATTTAGGAGAAAGAAGGAACCTCTCACTCCAGTTTCCATCAGGGGGGAGGATGTTGACATGGTACAGTCATAAAAATACTTGGGCGTTTACATCAATGGCAGGCTCGACTGGACTACTAATACACAAAAAAAGCCGGCTAAGGTCTTTCTTATAAATGCTCTAATGCTTAGGTCTTTCAGTGTATGCAGAACTTTAGGTTACTCGTGTAACATTAAGTGAGGTATCTCACATCATTGCCCTCCTTGCAGTTCGCACGGAGAAGACATAGCGGAGAACGAGGCAGCAACAGATAGCTGTGATTTATATTAGGGAGGTGGGACTCCTTAAGGGCTGCAGCGATTGGTCTGTCAATCTTGACACGTTGTGTCATTGGAGCTTCCGCAAATCAGTCATGCCTGAGGCGTTTCCTTAGTGAGATACAGAACGAGTGTTAGAAAGAGAACCATGATTAGCATGTTTTATCAGTCAGTGGTAGCAAGTGCCCTCTTCTACTCGGTGGTCTGCTGGGGAAAATAGTATTAAAGGTGTAGATGCCAATAGTTTAAACTCCTGAGAAAGGCAGGGTCTGTCCTGGGGATTAATATGGACCCATTAAATGTGGTAACTGAGAAGAGGTTATTGTCCAAATTTGGGGGTATTTTGGACAACTCTGCATGATACTATAATGAACTATAAGAGCACCTAAAGCAAGAGATTGATCATGCCCCAGTATACCACTGAAATGCCCACTGCCACTGGCGTTTTTAATTCACTACTCTGAATTGTAGTTGTAGTTTTTTTTTTTTTGTATGTTGTATGTATTTTGCCTAATAACTGCACTTTAATATTTTGTGAGCTACTGTAACAAATAAATTTCCCATTTAGGAATAAATGAAGTATTTCAGTCAATCTATCAAGCAAAATACAGTCCATTAATCATTCACCAAAACCGTTTATATATACTGTATATATGAAGGTAATGTCTCGGACCCACTGAGGCATGAACTCTACAAGCTGCCCTGTGGTATCTGGTACCAAGACGTTAGTAGCAGATCCTTTAAGTCCTGAAAGTTGTGAGATCTGGGGAATTTGGAGGCTAGAGCAACACCTTGAAAGCTTTGTCCTTATTCACAGTAGCGCCATCTTTGATTTTTGATAGAAATGAAAATGAGGCTGTAAGAGATTAGTCTCATGAAACCAGACCTATGACTACTGCAAAGGTCTGGGCTCTACAGCAGCTTCAATTGGCCAAGAACCGCCCATCTAGACAGTAAAAGCCATCTAACTGACATGTTAAGCAACCAATCACAGTCGATTTTGTCAGTATGGGGTGTTTAGGAGCGGAGTTATCCGAGATGTATCATATCAAAATAAAAGACCGACATGGGGAAAACAATCATTTATATAGTGGTGCACAAGTATCTGCAAGTGATTGCTCAGAAAACACACAGAAGAATAAAAGAAAATGTGTAGAGAGTACAGCACAGAAAACCTCATTATAGAGAATTTCACAGACATAATTAAACAAAGCAGAAAATGCAGCTCTGCTCATATCTGCTTCACTTTCTGCTACATCAAATGAAACTCTGAATATCTTTAAAAGATGTCACTAACCTGGCAAACTTAGGCAAATTCTGTGATTATTTCATCCACAAAAGCTACACAGAACCTTGTGAACTCAACTCGTCTTCCAGGTGGACTGTTTAAACGTCTTGTTCCATTGAACCAGCAAATCAGATTTGCGTTGAGTGGGTCGAGAAAGCATTTTCCATTTTTTTGTGTTTTGTGCATCAGACAGTTAGAGAACAGACTGTGGGTGTGCCATCTGAAGCTGAGACTAGTGAGAGATAGGCTTACCATCTCTTCAATGACATGCACTGTATAAAGCTATCAAAAAGCTCCTGGATCACATTTAATTTTCCACAACTCATGTTGGCACAATCAGCAAAATATATCAATGTTAGCATCCAACTGTCTCTTAAAAAAGATCTAGATTTCTGAAACCTTTAAAAAAAAAAAGTGCCCCTTTTGACTTTTTGTTTGTTTGTTTATTTAATTCCCCCAAAAAGCCATTGATGTGTCTCAACTGACTCCTTAGCTCCTTGTGTTGTGTATCGTTAACACGAATTAAGGCACTGGGCTGGCAAGGGTGTTAATTTACTGAACATTGGGACACTTATGACTAGATCACGAACTTGTGCAATAAAACACAGCTGGTATAGCTGACATATAGCTGACACTGTCATATCTTATAGCTGACACTATAGTGCATTTTCATTGTATATATTCAAATGTACAGTGTTATTATGAAAAATAAATGAGAAAAAAAATCTTAAAATAAAGAAAAAAAAATGAAACAATACTACTTTATTCATCCCCAGAGGGAAACTGAGGTGTTACAACAGCAGAAACATAAATAAATACGAAGGACAGAAAAAAACAATACAGTAAAATAAAACTAGATAGTAAAGTTTGAAAACAAACTTTATGTTGGCTTGACAAAGCCTTGTCTGAAAGTTTAAAATAGTTTGAAGAGTTGGAAGTTTGAAGGTCTTACAGTCAGACAGACAGAAGGAACATCATACAGATAGACAGCCAGCTGCAAGAAGTTCTATGCAACCATACCCCTTGCTTGTTTTTCTGAATGGCAAATTGGTTGCTAGGGTAACCCCATTTGGTTGCTAGGCAGTTACCAAGGTGATAGTGAAAAGGCTCCTTGCTACCCTGAGTCAATTGAATGAAACCAGAAATCTCTATGATGTTCTGGTGCAGAGATATGTGATTTGTTACTTGGTTGCTAGGGTAACCCCATCTGGTTGCTAGGCAGTTACCAAGGGGATACTTACCAAGGCTCCTTGCTATCCTGAGTGAAATAAGTCAACCCGGAAGTCTGTATGATTTTCTGGGTCAGAGATATATGATTTGTTACTTGGTAGCTAGGGTAACCCCATGTGGTTGCTAGGCAGTTACCAGGGTGATACTTAACATGGCTCCTTGCCATCCTGAGTGAAATAAGTCAACCTGGAAGTATCTACGATGTTCTGGTGCAGTGATATGTGATTTGTTACTTGGTTGCTAGGGTAACCCCATTTGGTTGCTAAGCAGTTACCAGGGTTATATTATCAAGGCTCTTTGCCATCCTGTGTGAAATAATTCAACCCGGAAGTCTCTACGATGTACTGGTGCAGAGATATGTGATTTGTTACTTGGTTGTTAGGGTAACCCCATCTGGTTGCAAAGCAGTTACCAGTTTGATACTTATAAATCCTCCTTTCCATCCTGGGTGAAATAAGTCAACCCGGAAGTCTCTACGATGTTCTGGTGCAGAGATATATGATTTGTTACTTGGTTGTTAGGGTAACCCCATCTGGTTGCAAAGCAGTTACCAGGGTGATACTTATCAAGGCTCCTTGCCATCCTGAGTGAAATAAGTCAACCCGGAAGTCTCTACGATGTACTGGTGCAGAGATATGTGATTTGTTACTTGGTTGCTAGGCTAACCTCATCTGGTTGCTATGCAGTTACCAGGTTGATACTTATAAATCCTCCTTTCCATCCTGGGTGAAATAAGTCAACCCGGAAGTCTCTACGATGTTCTGGTGCAGAGATATATGATTTGTTACTTGGTTGTTAGGGTAACCCCATCTGGTTGCTAAGCAGTTACCATGGTGATACTTATCAAGGCTCCTTGCCATCCTGAGTGAAATAAGTCAACCCGGAAGACTCTACAATGTTCTGGTGCAGAGATATGTGATTTGTTACTTGGTTGCTAAGGTAACCCCACCTGGTTGCTAGGCAGTTACCAAGGTGATACTTAACATGGCTCCTTGTCATCCTGAGTGAAATAAGTAAATCCAGATGTCTCTACGATGTACTGGTGCGGAGATATATGATTTGTTACTTGGTTGCTAGGGTAACCCCATCTGGTTGTTAAGCAGTTACCAGGGTGATACTTATCAAGGCTCCTTGCCATCCTGAGTGAAATAAGTCAACCCGAAAGTCTCTATGATATTCTGGTGCAGAGATATGTGATTTGTTACTTGGTTGCTAGGGTAAGCCCATGTGGTTGCTAGGCAGTTGCCAGTGTGATACCAAGAAGGCTGCTTGCTGTTCTGAGTCATACAAGCTAACAATGAAGTCTCTACGACATTCTGATCCTGAGATACCCATATAATTTTAAATGGAAGTCAGTGGGGTTTGGTTGCTAGGGTGCTCTAAATGGTTGCTAGGGCGTGGCTAAGTAGTTTCCATGATGATACTTGAAGACTGATTGCTCACCCAATTCAAACAAGCCAACTCTCATGTCTGTAGGACATTCTGATCTGAAGATATCACACTCAGCCTTTTTGAATGGAAGTCAAAGGGGTTTGGTTGCTAGGATGCTCTAAATGGTTGCTAGATTGTATGCAGTTGCTAGGGTGTTAAAGTGATGGAATGAAAGAAAGAATAAAAAGAGTGGAGTGATGGAAAGATAGAAAAGAGAGTGATAGAAAGTATGAGTGGTAGAGTGATAGTAAGTAGATTGAATCCTCTAAAGGAGTTATTACAGGGAAAAGTTTTCACACCTTGAATGGGAGTCAATTTAAAATCAGTCCTGTTCGGAAGTCTGATACGGGAATACCGGAAGTCCGATCAGTTAGAAAAGAGATAGCAACCCGAGTCAGACCAGTCTGAAAGTCTGTGGCGAGTTTTGTGTTTGTAGCATGAAAGCTCTAGGAGGAGATACTGTTTAAATTTGGGCTCAGAATAATAATAATAATAATAATAATAAGCTTAAATAGTAGATCAGTATGTTGGCTTTGTCAAGCCAGCATAATAATAATAATATACTTATATATTAGATCAGAATGTTGGCTTTGTCAAACCAACATAATATGCTTAAATAGTAGATCAGAATGTTGGCTTTGTCAAGGCAACATAATAAGCTTAAATAATATATCAGTATGTTGGCTTTGTCAAGCCAGCATAATAATAAGTTTAAATAGGATTTCAGAATGTTGGCTTCCTCAAGCCAACCTAATAATAAGCTTATGTAGTAGATCAGTATGTTGGCTTTGTCAAACCAACATAAAATACAACCTAATACAGTAGCCCAATATAAATAAGACAGTAAAACAAACCAAGTCAACATCATACTGCATGATAATAAAATTTAAAATTAAACTACAGAGATGTTGTGCAAACATGGAAAACTACTGAAATGTTAGTACAATCACAGACCTTGTAAAATAGTTGGTGGTCCAGCCCATCTTATTTTCCAAGTACACTCCAAGGTATTTATAGGAGGTAACTCTGAATGTCCTCCCCGTGAATACAAACAGTGCAGAATTTGCCCTCCTGAAATCAACCAACATCTCTTTGGTTTTGTTGGTGTTAAGCTGGAGATGGTTCTGTTTACACCAATCCACAAAGTTCTCCATCAGGTTCCTGTACTTCTCTTACTTTCCCTCGCTAACACACCCCATGACCACAGAGTCATCAGAAAATTTCTGAAGGTGGCATGCCTCTGAGTCATATTTAAAGACATAGGTGTAAAAGGTGAATAGAAACGGTGCCAAGGCAGTCCCCTGAGGCACACCTATGTTGCTGACTGTCAAATCTGAAACACAGTTCTGTAGATGAACGTACTGCAGTCTGCCTGTCAGATAATCCGTAATCCATGTTACAGTATGGGCACCCACTTGTGCTGCCATTCATTTATCTTGCAGTAAGCATGGCTGTATAGAGTTAAAAGCACTGGAGAAATCAAAGAACAAAAATTTCACCATGCTCCAAGTGTAGATAAGCCTTGTTCAGGAGGTAGATGATAGCATCCTCCGCTCCCACTTGTGACCAGTAGGCATATTTCAGGGGATCAAATAAAGTGCCAATCTGGCAAACCATAAGTGCCAAATATATAAAGGAGTGTATTTTAACCTAATTCTAACAACTCTAATATTTAAAAGATTGTTTCTGTTTCATGGTCATTATGGATGAAAGACATTACAAACAACAGAGAAGTCTTGACTGCATTGTTTTACACTTGTGCTCGTCTTCTAACAACTTGAAAGACCTCAGTAGACATGACAACGTTTCCGGTAAGGGAACATTTCTCAATGTGCGTTCTTTTGTGTTCTCACATTCTCGTGGACTCGTTCGACTTCATCCACTGCCAAAGTTCAATTCTAATACTCAAGAATGCAAGTACCCAGAATGCATAAAATTACCCGTATGTGTTTTTGATAAGGCTGAATATCAAGGATGCATCAGATGGTGACTTGTGGGCAAAAACCTGGTGTTACAGTGGCAGATGAAGGACATTTATCATTGTGTTTTCCCAATATATCATATAACAGTGGTTCTACCTGTAGAGTTTCCCGCTGTAAGCTCGCGAAAGTCTGACGGCTCCTGAGAGTCGTCGTACTCTGTCAACATTTGTTGTTTTGTTGGGCATTATTTTAATATAGTATTAAACACATGGAGGAAACAAGTGTTTACAGTCTTTACTCTTTTAACGTGTTACAAGTCCTGAAAAGCCTCACTGGTTTGATGATAATAATGCTGTCACTGGTGTAATAATGCCAGAAGTTCTCTCACGGGTGCTTCATCTGTGCTATGACAGTTAATTGCTGGAAGATTGCAGCACATCTCAAAGCTTGCAATACTTGCGTTCTGTGTTCTTCCAAAGTGGCTTGACAAGACCGGTCTCCACGAGAATGCAAGTCCATTCTTTGCGTTCTTAGAATTGAGAAACACCCATAGTGAGCAACGATGTAAACTTTTTTACGGTGCATTCAGGGAATTTTTAGTCAGTGACCGTTTAATTGCACTGGAACATTTTTGCGATTGAGACAGCCCTAGAATTGGCTGACTCCCCGATCAGATTATTTTTAGTTTAAGAAAGACACGCATTTCAGATATTTTAGAAAAATGATAACAATCACATAACTGAGAGTCCCCCAGCCACTCGGGGTTGCGTTAGAAAGGGCATCCTGAGTAAAACCTTTGCCAAGTCAAATATGTGGATCATGGATGGTCCGCTGTGGCGCCCCCTAACGGGAGTAGCCGAAAGAAGAAGAAGAAGATAACAATCACATATCCCATACAGAGATCGCACTATCAGAGTGTTGGGAATGTTCACCCATAATTCATACACATATAAACATATCAGAGTAAAAAAAAAAATTGTGTTTATGTTAGGTGGCATGTGTCAAATTGACAACAATTGACCAGTAAATGCCCAGACACAGGGTTTCCCACCAGAAAGTTACCTGGAGCATCACACTCTCTCCTTCCTGGTTATGTGACCAACACATTGCTCTCAAGGTCTCATAACTGCAGGAAATCACTGATTGCAGTGCAGGAAGTGTTTACTATCTGAGAATGAAATGCCTTATATAGGCATTATTGAAAGTCCAGAGGAAGACTTTTATAACAAGTCTTTGACACATGTTGTAAACCTGCATTTATAAACCTGCATTTATCGAACAGGCAAACCAATTCAGGGACACACCCGTTGTTGTAGATGTGCACATTTGCCAAGAGCTCAAACGGTCCTATTTGGGTGATATAGTATTATTTGTTCTTGAACTTTATTGTGTAGTTTACACACTCTGAGTTACATTTAAGTGGTTCTGTTTTCACATAGGTCAGAGATGTTCACGTATCAGTACAGGCAGAAGGTTACACTCCATGTCTTCCTGTAGTGGGTGTAACTTCCTCTGGTGTAAACGTGTTGTTACAGTTCCAGGTGGGGTCACGCTGGACTTCATCTAATTCAGTGTCTATACTGTCTCCCCTTACAAAGATCTTAAGGTGCCTGTGGTTTCACCAAGAAGCATACAGTATGTTCCTAGATCAGAAACCATGTTCACATTCCTATCAACCAGTCAGAATTTAGGGTTAGGTTTACAGGATTAGATTACAGGTCAGGGACTTGACAAGGGCTTGTTATCAACCTATCCTTTCCCTCTGGTTTTAGAGGTTGGTTACGTCTTACTTTGCACTGGTTAGGCACTCTTCTACTTAGAGGTAAGGTCCTACTTGGAAAATCATGGTCATCCAGCAGGAGTATTACTAGTTTAGCAGGGTATTTATTTATTTTGGGCTTTTTTTTTAATTTATAGGATAGTAGAGTGTAGACAGTCCACCCCAGGTTGAACTCAAATTTGGTCAGTCAGGTTTAGAGACAGAACCCAGTTGCAGACAGCAGTGAAGCAAAAAAAATCTTTATTACATAGGACAAAAAAATAAACAAAAATACAACACAAAACTGGGCACAGACAATACAAATGTAGTAAAGACTACAGCCAGTGGGGCTGGAAACAAATCAACCCATGTGAGTGCAAAATAACTGAAAAATGCCAGGGCAAAACAGAACAAAAGCCAAATGAAATTGAGAACAGATCTTGTAAAAATGATTAAACAGTGGTATAAAGGGACAGCAGCACAGCAGTCAGCAGTGGGCTCGGCTGTCCACAGATCGGCAGCGGATGAGGCGGGCGCCTCCTGGTAGTCAGCAGCGGATGAGGCGGGCACCCCCAGGAGTCCGGCAGTGGCCAGGGCGGGCGCCTCCTCAGGTTCTGCAAGTCGAGATGAGGCCGGAGCCCTCCTCCTCCACTTTTCTGGGACTATCTACATACAGGACAGGTTGAGGGATGGGACCTCTGGTGGTGGAAGATCCTTGCCTGAGCAAGGAGTTAACAATATTAAGAAGAGGTTCTGAGATTACAGGGAATACCTCTTTTAAGAGCTTAGTTGGTATTGGATCTAACATACAGTACATGTTGTGGCTTTGATGTTTTGATAAGTTTTGTTAGCTCTTCATGACCTATTACAGCGAAGGATTGAAGTTGCTCGTGAGGAAAATTATGAGACACTGTTTTCTGAGATACTGTGACAGACAATTGCACAATTCTAGTTTTATTTCTGATGATTTCAATTTTATCAGTAAAGAAATTCATGAAGTCATTATTATTGTACTGCGACTGAATATCTGGTTTAGTCGAGGCTTTATTCCTAACCAATTTAGCCACAGTACTGAATAAACACCTAGAATTGTTGTGATTATTTTCTATGAGTTTGCTAAAATATGCTGACCTGGCAGCTTTTAGTGCCTGTCTGTAGCTACAGACACTATCCTTCCATGCACGGTGAAATACCTCTAATTTTGAATTCTTCCACTTGCGCTTCATTTTCAAGCTGCTCTCTTGAGAGTGTGATCATTGTATGGGGCTTTTTTCTTTAATTTTCTTTAATCAAAATGGGGTGACACTATCAAGAGTGCTAGAGAAGACTGTAATTATATTTTCTTTTATTACATATAGTTCTTCTAGACTTTTTGGCTAACTGAATATATGAGCTAAATCTGGAAGATTATTAGTGAAGCTATCTTTAGTGGTCGAAAGAATAGTTCCACCTGAATGATAGCATGGTTTAGATTGAGTAACATTAGCTGATCGCAGCATACAAGAGATGAGGTAATGATCTGAGATGTCATTGCTCTGTGGCAGAATTTCTATAGTATCAACATCAACTCCATATGACATAATTAAATCTAGTGTATGATTATTGTGATGAGTTGGTCCTGTCACATTTTGTCTGACTCCAAGAGAGTTGTGATTAACGATAAATGCTAATCCCACAAAGCTCTATCCACAGTAACTACTAGATCTGATAAAATAATTTGCAAATTCACCAAGGAAATCAGAATAAGGCCCAGGTGATCTATATACTGTAGCAAGTGCAGAGATTTTTTTATTTGTATCTGACTGTCACATTAAGCATTATTAGTTCAAAAGACTTAAACTTATATCCTGTCCTCTGAGTAACACCAAAAACTTCACTGTAAATTACAGCAACACCTCCTCCTCAAACATTCAGACGAGGCTCATGTTTATAACAATAAACTGGGGGAGTAGATTAATTTAAGATAATATATTCATCCAGTTTAAGACAGGTTTCAGTCAAACAGTGCATCCAAATTATAATCTGTAATAATTTCATTTACAATTAGTGCTTTGGTTGAAAGAGATCTAATGTTTAGTAGCCCTACCTTTATATGATGTTTATCTTTTTTTTAATGTATTTTTTATTTTTCTTTATTTTCAAGCTTCACCTTAATTTTTTTCTAAATGATTTAGTGAGGGGTTTGTGTTTGGTAGTTCTTGGAACAGACACAGTCTCTATGTGATATCTATGTGATATGTGAATGCAATAATCTGTGTAAAACAGGGGAGAAAATGAATGCACGCATTCAATATGCGTGATATAGACAAGCGGAAAAAAGGTGCACGCTGTAATATACACACTGTTGAAACAGTAGAAAAGTGGAACCAAAACCGAAGCACGTGGTAAAATGGCAAAGGATAAAATGATGAACGTAGAGGAATAAGCAGTGCTAAGCAGACTAGCAAGCTACAAACAAACAGAGACTCGAGCAGCATGCCGGCAGCAACCGGAACAGGTCGCTTCATTCAGGTCGTTTCAATGCTGTCCTTGAAGCTATGAACAAGACAAAGAGGAAATGAAGCACAAACACAAGAACTGCCCTGTGTCTGTGTTTAGTGTTAAAAGTCCCATGTTATGCACCCAGTCTTCTTTTTTTCTGATTATTATTGGTTGGAAAAATAAAGTACATCTGGGATTTTATTAATGTTGTACTCTGGCCTCTATGAATGTGCCAACTAAGAAAATGTTTTAATATTATATTAATCGATTTTAAAAACTATCGGCTGATTAATTGGTTATCTGCCTTTTCCACCATCTCTAATGTATATGTACAGTATATATAGAGGAACACTGAGAAATAAAGAAAAATGATTTTTGCTGATAACCGATAAAGTATTTCTTCAGTGAGACATCAAGAGTGTGTGGGAACTCGTTTCAATGGCGTTTTGGCAATGATACCAAAACCCTTACAGGTAATGCAGTGCATCTTGCTTGGGCCGCTGCTTTTGAAAGTTCAAATGTATGTGTAGTCCACAAATTTCCAAGCAAGTTTGATAGTAAAGTTTAGAAATGTTAGAAATGTGAACACAAAAGGCAAAAGCCAATAATTTGGCTAATGGTTAACTTCTGCTAAAACTAAAGGGTCATTCCTGTTATGCAGTACTTTTTGAACTCCTTAATGTTTCTAAAAATTTATTTGCTTTTGTTGAATTTTTTTTAAAGTTATATTTTTCTAAATGCTGTTATTTTTCTATGAAAGGAAAAATAAAATAGAAAAAAGTTAAAGAATCTTCACATAAATCTTTTCCATAAAACAACAGTAATAGTAACCATGTGCTGTCAAGCTTTAAAAAGTACAATAATAAATTGATTACAAATAGAAACAATAAACGTTTTTTTTTAAAAAAAACATTTTGATTAGAGAAAGGGAAAAATTAAGAAACACCTGGAATACTTCTTAACAAATAGACATAGTTTTTCATTTTAGAAATGAATGCAAAGCACCTGTGGACTAGAGGTAGACCAATATATCGGTTTTACCAAATAATCGGGCCAACAGTTGCTTTTTGGAACTATTGGTTATCGACAAAAATCTATGTCGATAGTTGCTGACAGTTTTTACATAATTTTGTCATTTCAAAATAAGAGGCCCAGTAATGTTTTGGCTTGTTTATACTTAAAAGTCCTGCATTATGCATCAAATCTTCATTTTTTTCTGGTTTTGTTTTGAACAAAAAACTGCATCTGAGATTTTATTCATTTTGGACCCATTGTCTTTGCCCGCCATAGTAAAGAAATATATATTTTTGTTGACATTCTATAAATCGTTTTTAAAAACTATTGGCCTAATACTCGGTTATTTCCCTTTTCTAACACCTTAGTTATCGCTATCAGCACAATCCACTATTGGTCGACCTCTAGTCTGGGCTAAGCCCCGAATATCCATTGACCCTAGAACCGCCTCTCAGTTGCCTCTGCATCTGAGACCGTCAATCCGTGCATCTTATCATGTGGCTTGTTGAGCGCGTTACCACGGAGACATAGCGCGTGTGGAGGCTTCACACTATTCTCAGCGGCATCCACGCACAACTCACCACATACCCCACCGAGAGTGAACCACATTATTGCGACCACAAGGAGGTTACCCCATGAGACTCTACCCTCCCTAGCAACCGGGCCAATTTGGTTGCTTAGGGGACCTGGCTGGAGTAACTCAGCACGCCCAACTCCAGGGGTGGTAGGCA
This sequence comes from Myxocyprinus asiaticus, assembly GCF_019703515.2. NCBI lineage: Eukaryota > Metazoa > Chordata > Actinopteri > Cypriniformes > Catostomidae > Myxocyprinus > Myxocyprinus asiaticus. The sequence goes on from NC_059389.1 coordinate 31,283,115, forward strand.
ACGTCTTTACTTGCTGAGCTACCAAGGCCCCCTGGTGAATTCTTTTTAAATGTGACCACATTGTATTTAAACATAATTCTATGTGGAACAGAAGATCAAATGGTAGCACTTTAATACTCTCTTTTCAAGACATCCCTATATCTGACTATATTCTAGCTTTAGAGACACAAAGGCTAGTAGTTAATGGAATAGAGAACTGAATTGCTTTCTTGGTAATAAATATGCATCCTGTGGGTCATTACAAAACAATTTTCTCTCACTGTAGTCTCGTATTGTGCTGTTTTTTTCCAAAAGTGCGAGGAAACCAGTTGATATGAATGTTGTTTGTTAAAAAAGACTGCTGTATTAATTCTGATCATTTTATTTCATGTTAATAACATGATATTAAATACTTAATTGCCATACCTTCTCGGATTTAGTATCAATGTGCTTAAGAAAACTACCATAAAAGATATGAAACATAAATTCTTCATAAATAACATGTATGAAGCATTTTTAAAAATCAAAAGGTGTACACATCCTGAGAAGTGTAGAACTTGTTGAAGTTGAGAGAGCTGTTAATCATCCTTAGTAAAGAGTGAAGCACATACCTGATGCTGTATTTCTTTTATCTCAGAGAGGTCTGGGAGCTGGAGCTGGACGCGAGTCTGCTGAAGAGCATAAGTCAGTGTTGTAGTATTCCACACCAGACTTGGTCTTGTCATGGACTCGGAAGCATTTGGACTTGGTCCTGCAGTAATACTGTATTTTATATAGCAGTAATGTTTACTTGACTTACAATTAATAGAATAGAATAGTACACTGAAGCTGGTAGTTTGTATTGCCATGCTAAGCTACATACAGTAGGCACCTTGCACTTGCATGTTTTACTGACACATTGTTAACACTCACAGTTGTGTTCACTTGGCATTTATTTAATTTTAATATGAGCTTAGTTTCGATTCAGTTGTTAACACTGTAAATTTAACACATTCATTAAGATTACATTAGGCCTATATGAGTCTTAAGTCTAAGCCTCTTCAGGTCTCGGTCTTGAACTATTCTGGTCTCAGCTTGGACTCATACTCAGATGAGCTGGTCTCAACTACAACACTGGCTTTTATAGGCAGGAGTACTTCAAGGTCTGTACACAGTACTCATCTGTTACTTGTTTCACTGCATTACTTGTTCATTTTCACTTTGTGGCAGTGAACAGAAAAGGATTATTTATCAAAATACCATGGTGATACTATGGTTACTGTAGTAAAACCATGGTTAATTTTTGTGTGGGAAGATTAGGATTAGGTTTAGAGGTAGGGATTGGTGTAGGATGTCTCTGTGACTCTTAATAAACACATTGTAAAAAGTGGTAACCTGCAATTGTTACTTTAAATAACTATTTCTACCTAATCTAACCCTTAAAACTAGTTTTGTTGGTGTAACCTAATGTATTTAGGTTGATTCAGTGATGTTAAATAAACTTTTTCACTAATGAAACCAGTTAATTTAGATGTTACCACATGAAGCACATTTTTAAATTGACATTTTTCTCAGTGCACAATAAATATGCTCCAGTGATGACACTATACTGTATGTTAGTATATAATTAGGGGTGCAAATAGTCTCTGCCTAAATTATTACTGATTATTTGAGGTTACACATTATTTGAGTTAATCTTCAATATTTGCATGTAAAGATCCCTGTACTGTCACTAGTCTCACACTGTTGAATAGAAGGAAACAGCGGCCAGTGGCTTTTCCTTCCCCTGAACGAGAATTTCCTCCTGCGCTCTCAAACACTCATCTGAGCTCCCAGAAACTCACAAACCAGTAACATGGAAACTGTATTTCTCATCTTATTTACACTGCATCGCCTATCTGCATTAAGTGAGTAATTATTTTTTACTCCTCTGGTTTGTTAAATGTATTGATGAGGTAAGATCCAACCAAAAACTCAAAATCTAGTTTAAAGTGTAATTAGGAACTGATCGTTTGAGCATGTTAGCAGATCTGAACAAATGTTTACTGATTACACTTTATATTAACTTTTACTGAGGAAATTACCATATATTTTTTATATAATATTATTGTGTAATTATTAATGGAACATTAGTTAATTTACATTCAAATTGAAATGAAAAAGTATATTAATGTAACATTATACAGTATAGTGAAATGTTCATGAACAACTGATATGTTATTGATCATTATAAAATGTTTCTTAATGACTTATTAATGAAAATTATTACTACCATTATGGCTACCAGTTGTTCTATTCTGCTTCAGGAGGTCAAGCAGGTTTTTGAAACATGGTGGCTGGTCGAGGAACTAATAACCTGCTCATGACTACCTTCCATGTTCCAAAACACAGCTACCATCTTAAGATGGGTTTTCTGGTGTCTGTCACTATCTGGTCTTACTGTATGTATATTGGCTGTTGAATTGTGGTGTGAAATTATTATGAATGGAATCAATGAAAATACTTAATCACCTCGGAATGAGATTTTTTTTTTATAAAGTAGGCAAAAGTCTATCTTAAAAATGATTAAATTGCACGTGTGAATTTAGGAATAGAGTTAGTATATACACTAGTGAAATTGCTTTAGCTTTAGCTTGTATCAGTGTCTTGGAACAAGCACTTTTACTAACCCATGTGACAAGTCTCTCTTATTTTACATATTTAGAGATTTAAATTGTACCTTTCAGTAATCTCATTTTTATTACTACTATTACTGAACTACTTCATAAAACCCTTTGCTTGTAGGTGGGTTTCTAATTGCACACACTAATAAAGGGTTATGTCTGAGCACACACAATGGTGTGGTGGTCTTAGGGAAGTGTGATGAAAGTAACCCGTCTCAACACTGGATCTGGACAAGCACCATGAGACTCAACCACACACTTATGTCCAGATGTCTGTGGGCCAATCAGAACAGTGCTGTCCCACGGCATACTCGCCTGGTCAAACTCAGTGACTGCAACACTGCGCCGGCCTGGAAGTGCTACAACAGCCAAGGGATTTTTGGATTAGCAGAGACGCCAATGTTCCTGAAAAAACAGGGTGAACGGGTCGTTGTTTGCTTTGACCAAAGGTATTCGAACTGGTCGATGATCACAGTGGACTCCGAGGGAAGAAGAGTGACCGCATCTCTGTGTCCTGCCAAAGGTCAGTTTACCCTTCCTTTCCATCAGATACATTTTCACTTTGACCTTAATATGCTTGAAAATAAATACACCTAGTTACAGCACAGTGAATTTACATTGTTATTTGTGTGCTCTTAAACCCTATTTGGACATGATTCTTTTCATATGGGGACATTGTGTAATGTGATAATTTGTGATCTTAATCCCAGGCAAATCAGTCATATCAGTCATTTTTCTAGAATGCGCGCTCCCATGCTGGAAAAGATTAAAGTGCCTTTTACCCTCTATAAAATGCCCGGTAAAAATAACCCCTGGTTATACTAATCCTGTGCAAACTGATATAAGGGTATAACGGGTAAGGGATGGGCAAGGAGGAGATGGGAACTGGCAGAACAGTCAACGTAAACTTTAATGACAGAAATGAATTTAAAACAACATAAAACACATAGACACACACTCACTCACACACACACACACACACACACACACACACACACACACACACACAGCGGCCATGTGTGTCTCTCTCTCTCAAACTGGTGCCTCCGGCTGGTCTTTATCCCCCTCCTGGCTGATTGGCTTGATTCAGGGCCGGGCGTGTGTCCTCACGCCCTCCTCCTCGTAGTGGGAATTGGGCATTCCAAATTGGGAGAAAAGGGGATACATTTTTTTTATTATTTTAAGTAAGGGATAATGCTGGTTGTTATAGCAAAATAAACCCCAACAGGGTCATATGACCCATACGCGAAGCGGACTGTTTTGCGATAACCACCAGCTGACTGTACATTATCCCACTTATTATACGGCTACTAACCAACTAAATAAATAAATGGACATGAAATACTGATTTGCTTTGAATAGTGCATAAAATTATGTTATTATGTGAGAAGAAAATAAATCGCTGAACAGCTGAATTCCACCTCCAGTTTGCGTACTGTTGGTGTTCATTTTGCAAAAGTTACTCTGACTGCTCATTATACATCTTATTTCAACTACTTGCCAAATAAATAAATAAATGGACATTAAACATTGATACTTTGAAAATGATGAGTTGAAATTATTTTATTCGCTTACTTGTAGAGATTGCGGTCATACAAGTAGTTGGAAACATGACTAGCAATACCCAGATGACCAGTCTGATATGTCTTAATCCCCAGATGTGCGGTTGTTACTCAGAAATATCAGACTGCTAGATGGCGTCATTGATCAATCAGAATCAAGTATTCCAGTGACCCATGTAATAAGCCCAGATAAGCCTGTGCATTAATGTGGCCCTGTCAGTGCTTGACCTCACTGATACTCTTGTGTCTGAATGGGAGCAAAGGCCTACGGCCATGTTCATCAACTAGTGTTAAAGCCTGAAAGCTTTTATAGTAGCAAAGGGAGGGGTTAATGCCTATGATTTTTTGTGCACACTATCTTCCCTGGTTTAGCTAAAGTAATTTACTAAAGTAATTATGCAGATCAGGCAACAGTGCAAATGTTGACACAAAATCTTTTCCGCCGCAATTTGCATTTACAATTGTGATCTTATGGGCCAGTTCTGAAAAAGGATATAGCAGAGGATGCAGCAGACCACCGCAATCTGACAGCATCACTCCACTAATGTGATATAGACAACTGAATCACCTCTTTAACATGCCAAAAGTGTGCTTGACTACATCTGTGTATGCTTGAAAAATGCATCTGCCAAAAACAACATATTGCGTTATGCATTAATCTGTTTTTCTACAGGTCCATTGACAGTTTCAACAATCAAATCCACTGGAGAAAATACCACTTTTACAATCCCTGTCATTACTCAGAACACAGCAGTGACTCACCACAGCAACACGGTCAGAACCAGAACTAAACGAACTGGTAGCACAGGTCTAGGAAATCTGTTAACAGTTACCACCAAGACAGACATTAAAGAGAAGTTCACCCAAACGGTTAAGACAGAATCACCCTATGAGATGAGTGATGTTACGGATTCTGGTAGTTACTCCACTGCTTTGATAGTAACAAAGACACTAAATGTTCCTCAAAATTTCACTCAGAATAGATATCACTTAGAATCCACCTCAGATGTTTTGGAGCTTACCCATAATTCTCCAATTTCCCAGACAGAGTTAACACTTTCCACTTCAGATGTTGAGCCTTCAGCTTATTCAATTGCAAACACTGTCACTCAGACCACTTTAGATTCTCATACAGAAGTGTCTGAAGGTAATGCCATCACTGCTGATGTAGATCCTGCATTGACTGAGAGCTCAACCAGCAGTTTACTTCTATCAAACACTGACTGGTCTTGGACAAACGGCACAACCAAAAGCTCAACTTCAACAAAGATCAACAAAGATGTTCAGACGGTGTTGCCATTTAAAAACACAAGCTATATTACAAGAACAACCCAGGTTCTGCCCAATAGTGCTAGTTCTACTCCAGATATAGCCAACAATTCTGCCACAACTAGAGCAGATAATAGTGCAATAACTACCCCAACAGCCCTGTACACATCAACACCTGCCTCAGACACAGACGTATTCACCTCAGTGACTTACACAACTACTGTGGCTCCAACTATAACTGTGGAAACAAACACAACTACCATCATGTCCACTGCTGCTCTGAGCACAACACCAGTACCTCCACCGTCTACAGTCTCTCCTTCAATTGCCTCCACATCAACGGTGAGGAATTACATTTTATAAGCTAAACATTTACATACAGGTATGTTGATACAAAATAAGCTTTACACATTTTTTATCAATCTTTGGGTAATACATGTAATTCTTTTTAGTAATAAAGACTTTGTGGGAAATTAATTGTCTTTAAAGAATTGTTTGATATTCCTGCAAATACAGCATCCAACATTATTAGGTGGTTTGTTGGCTAGAAATGAGAAAAGGTTTCATTGGTAGTTCTGGCATTTAGAAAATCAGCAAACATTACATTACATTATATAGGAACATTTAAATAAAGGACATGCACAACAGTAATGCCAATCTACTTTGCTTTTGTCAAATCTATTCCACGGACCATCTGATGCATAGTCATCAGTTCCTATATAATTGATTAGCTGCTACACAACTTCTGGGAGTCAGGGTGCACAAACTTATGTATAGACAGCATTCAGTGAAGTGTGTCTGGTTGTTGATTGGCAGTAGTTTATTTTCAGTGAAATCCATCCTACAGACTGAAGTGATCATTGAAGCAATGGATATCCTGAGGTGGAGACAGGGAAGCAAATGAAATAATGTTAGCACCAGTGCTAACAACTAAAACAGTAAAGATGCAGTCCTGTGCTAAATCGACAGGTGAAATTTCTGCTAATCAGGAACATTTAGATCTCTTGAGGGTCTTTTTGTAAGATACTGCAGGTCAATTAGTGATGCTGTTCAAAGAATACTTAACCAGACAGGTATCAAAGCATCAGAATGGAAACATAACTTAAAAGTTGAGCCCTCAACAGCTCTGTATTAAAGAAAAAATCAGGCATAGGCAGTTTCTGTTTCTGTCAGCTTTGTTATATATAAACTTTTTGTTTGTAGATTGAAACAACAGAGGCTGAGAAGTGTCTGGTGAACATAACTGCAGTGAGTGTTGATACGGATTATTGTGTGATAAATGTTACAACACCTGGTAAATCCTGCAGCTTCACAGTGACGGACTTGACTGATGCTACTCAATTAACAAGATGTTCTTACAACATGAAAATGCCCAACCTTTATACATGCCTTATAACGGATTTAATTCCTGGTACTACCTACTCGTTTGGAATCCTTTCGGAGACAGATGGTGCACACTTGAATTTTACAGTTCAATCAGGTAAGTCCTCTTACTTTTCTCCACATGAACCTTTTAGTGTTTCATATACTGTACATTCCTGAATTTGTATTCTAGTTTCTGTATTTTTTATTTCAGTGGATGTTCTATGTAGGACAAAAAAAAAAAAAAAAAAAAAAAAAAAGGAACTTTGTTTGTTGTGAACTATTGTTTTTTTGTTGTTGTTGTTGTTGTTGTTGTGATAATGGTGTTAATGAATATTCGAGGGTTCTTATGTGCTTTAAAGTGGTCTTTAAGTAATTTAAATCAATACCCAGTCCAGGCCCGGCTCCAACTCTAAGATGTAAGGTGGGCCATAGGACCCTCCGGGTGGGCCAAACAGTTGGAGGGTTGGATATGGGTGTGGTTGTCAAGGTGGGCCAAGCTCATGAATGGCTGGGCCAGGCCGGGCTTGACTCAGTCTGATATTGCACAAGAACATGCAGTAATTCATGGTTGTGTTCTATTGTTCTTTTTGTTCACATAGATCCAGTGGAACACATTGTTCTGATTTGTTCTAATAGATTAGATCAAAACACGCATTCATACAGATTCCAGAGGATGCTTCTATTAATTATTTCAGACTTGCAGTAAATAATCAGTGTATGTTGATAAGACGTTCTTCATTGAGGTTTTGGCACTGAACAATGTGTTGCATAAGAGCCGTCTGTTACATCCTGCTGTGATCCCTCGCTGACTCTTATTTCCTGTGGGAACAATTATATGGACACATTCCTTCTCACTGAAGGGCATCTCTTGCCTTCAAAAATGAAATCATATAAATGTACTAGTTTTACTGTTATGAGTCCGGACTTTCCCTGAAAAGCTATTGATCAAAATATTTGAGCTTACCTGAATGTACATTAATAGTTAGAGGAGCAGTTATTTAGGATGCAACTGGGGTGACATTACTCAAAAACAGTGGCGGGCAGTACATTAAATGTCTAGGCCTTCAGTATGATTCATGCCATTAAGAAAACACAGTTTCACAATGAATAAGACACCCTATGCCTTTGGGAATCATACATTATGTCGCAGCTAACTAATAATACCAATTGACATTTTAAAAACACGTCCACGCACGAAAGCCAGAACTTGAAACGACACTTAATGCTCAAGCAAGCCTAATTTTAACTGCAGCATGACTGTTTTGTGAAATGAAAATCTCACGAACAGACATTCAAAAATCATAATTTTTCATATGAATCTACCAAGGAGGTCTATAATGCCTGGAAAAATCTATCTAATAATATTTGCCATTTAAATGTCAGGGTACACAGTTATGCTGCGTTTCATTCAAGTTGGATGTGGGATATTCCTACTTGATATCTCCAATCATAAATGCATTCCATTCCCCGATACTCAGAACTGCAATGCTCCCATTAGCTTAGTAGGGGTTTGACTCTCATTAAAGATGTATCCTAGTAACCCAACTGAGAAACAATGCTGCAGCGCTGTACAATTATCGAAAGAGATTATGTTTTATACACCTGTTTCTGCAAGCATTGTTAAACAAGCTTTAATATCATGTAATGTGGAAACGAACTCATTTATCGATATTACTTAATAAAGTGAATGTTTATCACTTACTTTGTATATCTTTGTATATCAGTTGTAATTCTGATTTCAAGATGCATTCCATTGTACTTTTCCTGGTAGGAAGTTGTAAAATCCGACTTTCCGAGTTGAATGGAACGCAGCACTACTTTTCAAAACTTGATCCGACACTGAATGCTCAAGTAGCCTAATTTACACTTAGAAAACTCCTGATGTTTCTATAACAATGCAAAAAGCACTTACCAATTTACTTGAAGTGAAAATCAGCCCTCCTTTCCTGTTTAATAAATTAAGCAATCACACCGTCATGCCGAACATCTCAGGTTTTTAAATCCATAAATCCAGTGATGACAGTCGACTCCTCAGCAAGATATTGCGCTCTTTGCTTTCAAATTACATCACTTAAAGTGTGATTGCGTCACTCAAGCCCAGCTAGAAGGCCTCTACTGGGACATTTCCTAAAGATCACACCCACCAAGAACAAATAAATCAATCTTATTGGCTGATGAATCTGACAATCTGACTTTAGTTGCCCATTCATTTGCACTGTTGAGGGATTCTGAAGAAATTCTGAAGGCCTGAGGGGGTGGAGCACAAACTCACACGCTGCTTTGGGCTTCGGGCATGCAATTTGTGAAACAGTTGCCACACTTTGCTTGTAAGCATCAAGGAATAAATTCTGACTGGATAAACTTTTAATTTTTCTCTATTTGTTTGTAGATTAATTAAGAGTGGAAATCGATTAAAAATACATAGGCAAAAAGGTGACTGAGAATGAAAGGATGAACAATATTTATTTATTTGGCATGTTAGGCCAGCAGAGAAGGCTTTGCTGGCCCTGAGAATTCACCACTGCTCAAAATGAATCATTAACTAATTAATCCGTTTTTCTTAAACATAGTGGGAATATTACTCTTATCACATTACTGATTACTTTACTTACAAATTCATTTATAAAACATTGTCCCATATATACAATAAATAACCTCAGACACATAATCCTTTCAGTTATTTAAATGAAAAGTTTATCCCAAAATGATAATTGTTACGAAGAAAGCAAAAAGATATTTAGCAGAATGTCAGAGGTGATGAAAGTGGATGGGAATGGGCACTGTCATGCTCCAAAAAAGACAATACACACAATAAAGGTATCATAAAAGTAATCAATATGACTTGCATGCTATTTTCTAAGTCTTCTGAAGTTATAAAATGTAAAAAAGATCGGTGCATTATTAATTTACCTTTTTGAGATAAGTAAATAACTTTTATTTCCCCTGACTAAGGCCCTGATTTACTAAGATCCCAAATAAAGGGTACTAATTTGCTTGTGCAATCTATCAAATTGTGTGTGAGCTTTGTGGTTTTATTGTGTATGATTCACTAAGAATAACTGCGCAAATAACCACACGTGCATGTGCATAATGTTGGACAAGGAGGCTTTTGCGTATGGTAATTGTAACAAATGTAGCCGTGCCCCTCACTTATGGCTCTCACTAAATATATATATATATATATATATATATATATATATATATATATATATATATATATTGTAATTTTATGTAAGATAGGGCATTAATACTGTGCCCTTTAGAGGACAGGGTGGGATTTTATTTTTTGTGAAATAGTTTTGCATTCCCTAGCAATACATTTACCATAGTTTTACTACAGTAACCATATTTGAGCCTTCATATTTGTAGTAAAACCATAGTAATAATACAGAAAAACAAAAACTATGGTAATAAAAATCATAATGTTGTGTGTATTATGGTTTTACTTTGCAAATACAATAGTTTAACTATGGTTTTATTACTATGGTAATATTGTGGTAACATTTTAAAATATGGAAATATTCATCAACAATACTTTTAAAGCATTTATTAACCTTGGTTAATGTTTATTTCAACATATACGAACAGATTTTTTAAATCAAAAGTTTTATTAGTTAACATAAGTTAACATTAGTAAATGCACTATGAACTAACATAAACTAACAATGAACAACTGCATTATTATTTTTATTCTAACATTAACAAAGTAATATACAAAAATATTTTGTTCATTGTTAATGATACCTAATGCATTTACTAATGTTAACAAATGGAACTTTATAATAAAGAGCTATCAGTATTGTAGACTGTAGTAACCATAGTTTTTGGTGGAAACATGTTTTTTTTTCTATAGTAATTGTGTTGCCCTTAAAGGAATAGTTCACCCAAAAATGAAAATTTGTTCATAATTTACATCCAAGATGTATCTGAGTTTCTTTCTTAATCAAAACAGAATTTAAGACTTTTAGGATTTCATTTCAGGCCTCCTCCTCTAAACAATGCAAGTGAATCTCCTCCATTTTTTGACGGCCCAAAATGCATATTTAGGGTGCATCAAAATAATCCACATGACTCCAGTCGACAAATAAAGGTCTTCTGAACCCAAACGGTTGATTATTTTTAGAAACAAAACAATACTTATATACTTTTTAACTACAAATGTTCACTTCAGTACATCTCTGTGACGTGCGCTCATGAGACGGATGACGTAAGCTCGTTGGTAAGGTCACGCGTCACGTGGAAGAGGAGTCAGGAAGCACTTCATTGTTTTCATTGTTTTTTTTATTATTATTATTTGGAAATGATTTTTTTTTTTAAATTGTATATTGTTTTTAAATTGTTTTACAAGTTTCTCTTGTAAACAATGACGTGCTTCCTGACTCCTCCTCCACGTGACGCGTGACCTTACCAACGAGCTTACGTACACAACAACCTCACTCACTGAAGCAGTGCACGCAGAATTGTGTGTGTTCTCGGATGTGTCAACCAAGGCCATAGGTGCTGTAGCGTACCTGAAAGCGCTTCGGAAAGATGGGCAAGCTGAAGTAGGATTCGTTATGGGCAAGGCAAAGCTAGCATCCCTGTCCAAACCTACAATCCCAAGGCTTGAGCTGTGCACCACCATCTTAGCAGTAGAGATGGCAAATCTCATCCAGGATGAGCTAGATCTAAAGTTGGATGCCATAAAGTTCTACACAGACAGCAAAGTAGTGCTCGGCTATATTTGTAACGAGTCAAGACGATTCTATGTGTATGTCCACAATAGAGTCCAACGTATCCGTCAGTCCTCAAGGCCTGAACAATGGCACTATGTACGTACAGAGGAAAACCCTGCAGACCATGCGTTGAGATCTTTATCTGCATCCTGCCTAGTGCAGACTTCTTGGTTCTCTGGTCCCTCCTTCCTGTGTCAGCCATCTGCAGAGAAAACACAAACAAGTGAGACAATTGAGCTAATTGAACCTGAAAAGGACTCAGACATCTGACCACAAGTACAAACCTGTGCTACTAACCTGGAAGAACAAGCGCTTACCTCTGACCGCTTCCAACGCTTCTTCACCTTCACCTCCTTAGTAAAAGGAGTAGCATTCCTCGTCCACATGGCAAGATCCTACAAACAATCAAACCAAAACAACAAATGCAAAGGTTGGCACATATGTAATTTACCTTGTACTCCAGTTGAAACGGCCTAAGCAAGGAATGTTATCCATAAAGCAACACAAAAGGGAACCTTTGCAAAAGAACTGTCATCCCTCCGAGGCCAATTAAAGCACTCTCACATTGTAACTGCAGGAAGGAACCCAATCATTCTGACCAAAGATAGCCACATCTCCCTATTGCTCACACGACATCACCATGAGCGAGTGAAATACCAAGGCCGTCACCTGACGGAAGGAGCGGTCAGGGCAGCAGGACTGTGGATCTTGGGAGGCAAGACATTAATCAGTTCAGTACTCCACAAATGCATAACCTGCTGCAAGCTGCGTGGGAAGCTGGAAGAACAACGCATGGCGGACCTGCCACCTGAACGCCTCAAAACCTGCCTTCCTTTTATGTATGTGGGACTCAAAGTATTTGGATCCTGGTCTGTCACAACCACATGCACCAGAGGAGGACAGGCGGAGAGCAAGCGGTGGGCCATCATGTTCAGCTGTATGAGTTTGAGAGCTGTGCACATCGAGGTCATCGCGTCTATGGACACGTCTAGCTGCATAAATGCTCTCAGGTGATTCTTCGCACTCAGAGGCCCTGCGAAACAGCTCCAATCCGACTGCGGTACCAATTCTATTGGAGCGTGCAAGAAGCTTGGGATGGACAAAATGATGCAGTGGTACCTCAGTGAGCAGGGATGAAGCTGGGAATTCAACCCACCACACAGCTCTCACATGGGAGGCTTGTGGGAGCGCATGATCGGACCCACTGGAGCCGTGAATACTTACCTTCCTTGCAACACATAAAGAAGTGGACAATGCCTCGCAGAAACCTTCGAGTTGGAGATCTAGTTCTGCTCAGGGACAAGCAGACAGGCCGCAACTGCTGGCTTATGGCTAGGATTACTGCCATATTTCCTGGAAAGGATGGACATGTAAGAAAGGTTGAGGTGATGACAACTGACCAAGGCAATGTAAAAACCTTTCTGAGGCCAATTGTAGAAGTTGTTCTACTTCTACCCAAAGACTGATCTAGAGACTAATGTTCTGGTCTCCCACAAGTTCTTAGTGACCTCACATAGGTCAGGCGGGGAGTGTGTTGCCCTTAAGGAATTTGTTTAACTTTCTCAAATGTTTTCTTGAAATATTTGCTAGTACCTATTTTTAGTTGAAAATGAGAAGTTGATAACTACATTACAGTTTACAAACTCATGTCTAAAATTGATATTATTTGTGTCATGTGATGATGTCACTTCCTGTTAAGCTCTTCCTGGTTCTGTGGAAAAAGAAAAGAGACAGACATGTTGTGCACGCTCTAATATTCCATTTGCATCTAATATGAAGCATCATAGAGGCAATGCAGTAAGTTCATTTATTTGACATTAGACGTGTTAAAGATCACATATTAGTAATGTTTTCATTAAAGAAAAAATAATGTTTGATAAGTTATTAAAAAACAGTTTGTTTACTATTGTGTACAAGCTAACAGCAATACTAGTAGCCATGTTACCATGGTACTTGGTACCTCACCTGCTACTTACAGTGGGGGACAGCAAGTATATTCATATTTAAAGCTATTTACAATGTAATGTTTAGTCAAGAACATGGACACTAAATATTTTTGTATTGCTTTTATTTACAGTTTTCACCAGCATGTTATTGAGAAAGTGTGACAGTAAATGGTCAACCTTACTACAGTTTTGTCTTCATTGGCTACGGTGTAACTGGGTGTTTAGTCAGAGTTTCGACACACTGCACAAGAATGCTACAGTAATATTGTAGTAACCTTAACTGTTGTATGTTAACCATTTTTTTTTTCTTGATGGAAACCATGATTTTACTATAGTAATATTGTAGTAATCAAATCAAATCACTTTTATTGTCACACAACCATATACACAAGTGCAATAGTGTATGAAATTCTTGGGTGCAGTTCCGAGCAACATAGCAACATAATATTGTAGTACTATGAAAAGTAAGTCAAGTAATCATGTTTTTTTTTGCTGAAACAATGATTTTCAAACTGTATACTGTATTCATACAGTAACCATGGTTTTACTATTGATTAACAATGGTTAATTCATGGTTTTGATTTTTATTACCATAATTGTATTTGTTTTTCTTTAATATTACTATTTACTATGAATATAAAGGTTAAAATATGTTTATTTTAGTAAAACCGCTGGTAAACTTATTCAGAGGGACCGCAAAACTTATTGTGAGGGAACGCAAAATATTGCGAGGGCACACAAAACTATTTCAGAAAAAAAATTCCCACCCTGTCCTCTTAGGGGCTCCGTACATTCATTATACATGTTATATATATATATATATATATATATATATATATATATATATATATATATATATATATTTATCTATAAAATGATATCAAATCATAATGAAATTTCACTTCTCTTGAAATTTTTCAGAACGATTGTGGAGCAAGGAGTAAATTGTCTCATTCCATATTTCACAATGAAGAAAATACTGTATTATTTACACGTTAAGTCATCGCACTACAGATGTATACTAAAACAAAATCTGAATTTCAACCCAGAGATGTCTTTACCATGCACCGATGTAGGTTCCTAAAAACATTAACTGAATAAAACTATTTTTCATGAGAAAGTTTAAAGGTGCACTCTAATATTTTCCTCATAAAAAAGTTGAACTCCTAAAGTCATGAATTGTAATTTTGCAATATATGTAGGAAGTCATCATCACTCACATTAAAATGAAGACTCCAGTCATATCAGTAACTTTATAAAAGCTGTTTAATTCTACATGGAGATGGTCTGCACATGGGGGCTGCCATGTTAGAATCACATAACCAGCCGAATACTACTCACTTAATCTCAGTAATCATCCTGTTATTTGACACTTTCACTCATTGATTAAAGTAATCATGGCTGACTGTGAATTCAAATTTTTTACAATTACTTCTGAAGCTGAAAACTATTTGTAACAAGTTCTTAGTTCAGGGCAATGGAGGAGTCAGGAGACAACGAAGCAGGTTCAAGGTCAATCCTTTTATTTGGAACCGCACAATCGACGGTAACCGTCGATAATAGAGAAAACGTAAATAAATGAAAACACTCTAAACACAAACACAATATCTCTCTCTCTGGGTACGGGCTGTCGTGCTTGACGAACACCCTCTCTGATGCTTCGGCGTCCTTTTAAGCCTTCCTTCGCTATCACTATAATGAGAGACAGGTGTTAGAAATAATTATGAGCCTGGTGATGAGCCTTACCGCTCTTCCTCTCCCGCAGACCGACACATGACCACGCCTCCCATGCCACATGCCCCTACCGCTGACTCGGGCCGGGGAACCATCCGGCCTGCCTACTCCCATACCATCCCTGGAGAGAAAATCAGCCACAATCATCTGCACCCCCAGTCTGTGGATCACCTTGAACTTAAAGGGCTGGAGAGCCAGATACCAACGGGTGATCCGCGCGTTAGTATCCTTCATGCGGTGGAGCCACTGCAGAGGAGCGTGATCAGAACAGAGGGCCAGAGGTAGAAGTGGAGGGTCAGAACAGCCCACTTAATTGCAAGACACTCCTTCTCGATGGTACTATATTTTGTCTCCCTGAAGGAGAGCTTGCGACTAATAAACTGCACTGGCTGTTCCTCCCCCCCCCACGTCCTGTGAGAGCACCGCACCCAGCCCCTTGTTAGATGCATCAGTCTGCAAAATAAAGGGGAGAGAGAAGTCAGGGGCATGTAAAAACGGCCCCCCACACAGTGCAGATTTTACCTTAAGGAAGGCCTGTTGGCACGACTCTGTCCACTGGACCGGATCGGGAGCCCCTTTTTAGTAAGGTCAGTCAGTGGGCTGGTGACATCATAATAACTAAGCACAAACCTTCAGTAGTAGCCAGCCAGCCCCAAAAACTGCCATACCCCCTTTTTGGTCTTGGGCGCCAGACAGGCTGGGGTTTTATCAACCTGTGGATGCACCTGCCCATGACCCAAGTGGAACCCCAGATACCTTACTTCCACCCGCCCAATTGCGCACTTCTTCGGGTTGGCCGTGAGTCCCGCCTGTCTCAGTGTTCTCAGGACAGCCCTCAGATGTTGCATATGCCGCTGCCAATCATTACTGTAAATGATGATGTCATCCAGATATGCGGCGGCATATGCCGTGTGCGGTCTGAGGATCTTGTGCATAAGGCGCTGAAACGTGGCCGGGGCTCCGAACAAACCGAACGGAAGAGTCACAAATTGGTGTAATCCGAACGGTGTGGAAAAAGCCGCCTTTTCTCGGGACATTGGAGTTAAAGGGATCTGCCAACAATCCTTTTTTAAGTCCAGCATCGAGTAAAATTGAGCTGCGCCCAACTGATTGAGTTTGGCAATCGTCAAAAGCAGCATTGGATAAGCGTCAAATTTAGACACCGCGTTCACTTTCCGGTAGTCGACACAGAAGCGGACCGAGCTGTCGCTCTTCGGTTCCAGAACTACCGGGCTGGCCCAATCGCTGTGCGACTCTTGTATTACGCCCATTTCGAGCATTGCCTCTAATTCTTCCTGAACAATCTTTTTCTTGTTTTCAGAAAGACGAAGGGGTGGATACGAACCACCACCTCGATATGGTCTCGATATGGTGCTCTATGAGGTTTGTGTGACCGGGTAGGGGTGAAAACACATCCGCGAATTCTGCTTGCAACCTGGCAATCTCTGTAAGCTGCGACAGTGAGAGGTGGTCTCCGCAAGGGACCGGGGTGAATGAACATGATTTGGGAAATACCTCCGGCCCGAGCTCCGCCCTCTCCGGAACTACTGTCGCCAAGGCTACAGGTACTGCCTCCCTCCATGGTTTGAGGAGGTTGAGGTGGTAGATTTGACATGCCCCTCCCCTATCCGTTCGCCTAACCTTATAATCGAGATCTCCGACTCGTCGTGTGACCTCAAAGAGTCTTTGCCACTTAGCGAGTAATTTGGAGATCGAGGTGGGCAGCAATGCAAGCACCTTATCTCCCTGTGTGAATTCCCGTAGTCGAGTGCCCTGTCGTACAGTCACCGTTGCCATTCTTGCACTTGGAGCAAATTCTCCTATGTTACCTGCCCCAAAGTGTGGAGTTTTGCTCTAAGATCAAGAACGTATTGAATTTGGTTTTTGATATTCGAAGGTCCTTCCTCCCAAGCTTCCCGTATGACATCAAGCACTCAAGCGGCCGGCGCCCATATAGTAGCTCAAACGGGGAAAACCTGGTGGAGGTTTGCGGGATCTCTCATACTGCAAACAGCAGGGTTTCGAGCCACTTATCCCAGTTTTTAGCACCTGCATGTACGAACTTACGAATCATATTTTTTAAGGTCTTATTAAATCGTTCGACCAACCCATCGGTTTGCAGGTGATAAATGCTGGTGCGAATTGACTTAATACCTAATAATTCATACAGTTCGCGAAGTGTACGTGACATGAATGTTGTGCCTTCGTCAGTGAGGATTTCCTTTGGAGAGAATTTTGAAGAGTGCCTCCGCAACACTACGTGCTGAGATGTTGCTTAGAGGCACTGCTTCCGGATATCGTGTTGCATAGTCCAACAGAACTAATACAAAGCGATGGCCGCGTGCAGTCCGTTCTAATGGCCCGATGAGATCCATGCCAATTCTCTCGAAAGGACCCTCGATCAGTGGCAGCGGGCGCAATGGCGCTTTTGGGGTGGCCAGTGGATTTACCAACTGACATTCACGGCATGCTGCACACCACTTGCGAATGTCCCCGTGAATGCCCGGCCAAAAGAAATGGGCCATTATATGGTTCAACATCTTTTCATGACCTAAGTGGCCAGCCATTGGATTATAGTTAGCCGCCTGGAAAAGTGTTTCCCGACGGCTTTTTGGTACCAATAGCTGAGTTGTATACTCTTTGGTTTGAGTGTCCTACGTCACTCGATACAACCGCTCTTTGATAATAGAAAAGTACGGGTATGTGAGCGCAACACCAGGCTGGAGCTGTTGACCATCAATTACTTTCACTTGGTCAAAGGCGTGCTTAAGGGACTCGTCACGCGACTGCTCCAGAGGGAAATCCCCCTCAGGGAAGGCCCTGAGAACGGGAATTCCCCCATCTGCGTCATCCTGATGCGGAGCTGACATTGACGGCCCAGGCACTGCCTCACCAGCCATTGTATCGCACGTCACACCCCGCCCCACTATTTTGCAGGAACCATCCACATACATTACCCTCAATAGATTTTTAAAGCCAGGCCAATTGGTTACCAGAATTAGTGGATGGGTGAGGCGGGGATTAACTGCAGCCTTGACTCTATGCCATTTTCCCCTGAATCGTATCTCAATGGTAACCACCGGATACTTGTAAATGTCACCATGCACACACCTCACCCTCACCAGTTTATTTTTATCCAATGCCCCGCCTTGCACCAAGCATTGGTGGATCAAGGTTTGAGAACAACCTGTATCCACCAAAGCTTGATGTGTATCCCCTTTTACTCTTACCGGTATCCGATATGCCCCTGCCCGATCAGGGGCAGCCTGTGGAGCATCGGGGATCCAGACCAGTGTCCCAACCTCCATTACTGGACACCGCTCCTGGCTGTGTCCAGTTTCCCCGCAGCTCCAGCTGACCGGCCCAGGTCTTCCTTCCGCACTCGTGGGGGCGATCTCGCCAACCTGGAGGGGACAGTGGAGGTAGACGGGGGTAGGAGAGACAGACAAGGGGAAGGGTCCTCTGGACCAGGGGCGGGGTCTGGGTGGGCCTCCCCACCTCCGCGGAGCCGGAACTGGGCGAGAGTGAGGGGAACGGGGGGAAGGGGAGGGAACATGAGGCAAAGGGGGTGGAGAGAAAGAAGAGAGAGAAGAGAGAGAAGAGCCTGCTTTGCCGCCTCCTGGGAACACCACCATGTAGTCCTCTGCCAACTGGATGGCTCCCTCCAATGACGCCGGGTGGTGGCACTGGACCCACTCGGACATGCCTCGGGGAAGTTGGGAGATGAACTGCTCCAGTACCAACAGATCGACCACTTCCCCGACGCCGCGGGTTCCCCCCACCAGCAGCCATTGCCTGCAGGTGTCACAGAGCGAACGGGTGGCCGTCCTTCCCGAAGCTCAACGAGTGGAAGAGCTGACGACTCTGCTCCGGGGTCAACCGACCCGTTGCTGGATGGCCTTTTTCAGGTGACTGTAGTCCAGGTGGCTGGTGGCGGGAAGTTGTTGTGCCGCCAGCTGCGCCTCCCCGGAGAGCAGGGGCAACAGGTGGGCCGCCTACTGATCGGGAGGCCACCTCCAAACCTCCGCGGTTTTTTCAAAGAGTTTGAGGAAGGCCTCCGGATCGTCGTTTGGTCCCATTTTCGTGAGGGCCACCAGTGGGACGGGCTCCGAGGAGGTCGCAGCACCAGCCCCCTCCCTGGCGATCAAGCTCCAGAGCACCTGCCGGTCCTCCACTTGTGCCTGGAGCAGGACTTGAAAACGTTGTTCCTGCTCCTGGCGTACCTCCATGAGGGCATGGTGTTGTGACTGCTGGATGCTGGTGAGGGTCTTGAAGACTTCACCCAGCAGTGAGGACTCCATAACAGCGCTCTCCTCCAAAGCCGGGTTCTCGGCACCACTGTGACAAGTTCTTAGTTCGGGGCAATGGAGGAGTCAGGAGACAACGAAGCAGGTTCAAGGTCAGTCCTTTTATTTGAAACCACACAATCGACGGTAACCATCAATAATAGAGAAAATGTGAATAAATGAAAACACTCTAAACATGAACACAATCTCTCTCTCTCTGGGTACGGGCTGTCGTGCTTGACGAACACCCTCTCTGATGCTTCGGCGTCCTTTTAAGTTCTTATAATGAGAGACAGATGTTAGAAATAATTATGAGCCAGGTGACGAGCCTTACCGCTCTCCCTCTCCTGCAGACCGACACATGACCACGCCCCCCATGCCACACTATTGATTTTAAATGATGCTCTATCCAAGCTGCTAGGTGTCAGTGTAAGTCCAAGATGACACAAAGACAAAAGTTGCTGACAGTGTTGGGTGTAATGCATTACTAAGTAATTAATTACTGTAATTAAATTACTTTTTCATTGAAAAATGTAAAGGATTACTCTTAATTTTTCAGTAATTTAATTACAGTTACTTCTGATGTAATTGTGTTAAATACTGTAGAGTATAGTACAATTCCATATAAAACAATAGTGAATTTAAAATGTTAAAATGTATGTTTTCTAATTTAATTCAGCCCCCTTAAATTCTTTGGCCAGTTCATGAATAATTTATTTTATTTTATATGATTTATTTTGAAAGAATTAAAAGAACAATTTCTTGTCTATCCTTGTATTTTTCATCTGGTTGAGGTTTATAAGGGTTTTAGAAAGTAATTAGTAATAAGTAATGCAATTACCTTTCAGACAGAGTAATTAGTACAGTAATCTAATTACACTGTAGAAGATGTAATTAGTGGTTAGTAATTAATAACATTTTTAAAGTGACAACACTGGTTACTGTGTGCACCTTTAATATCAATCCAGCAGCATTGGTTCTACTATATTCTAAGTTCTCAAAGTCTCTGTTTCCCACAATTACAGCATGATGCAATGCATGAATCAGATAAGTACCTTCCTTTCAGTCATATTTATTTGCTCCCCAATTACTGTTTCTGAAATGACTTTCTGGCATGGTAAATCACTTTGCGGATCCATTTGCATCGACACTGCCCTTTGTTTTGCGTATGTTGTAGGTAAACCTTAAATTGCATATTAATTTAGAGAAATAAAAATGGCCATGATGCTATTTTGTGTGTCTGAAATACACAAAGCTCAGTAGACTATGTTAGTATATCAGCTCAGACCTTTTTGCATGTGCTATCAAGTTTGCATGTGTTTTTATCCAAAAAGCCTTTTGTAAATCAGGGCCAAAGTCAGGCTGATAACTGTTCAATTTAAATTATAAAGTCATAGAAAGAGTTTAGTCATCTATGAGTTGTGTACAAAATGAAGGTAATATAATCTCTGTATGCTGGTTATAGTTGCATGTTCCACAGAAACACGTCTGGCCAACTGTTTTACTCTTCACCAAAAGCCATCAGCATTTTTATCATTGTTTCCAGGATATTTTCAGCTTGTCTCCTCCCTTCCTGCCCTCCCAGACTACCCGCCTGCATATCCTGTCCTTTACTGCCCATTACACAGAATGCACACCCACACACCATTTTTTGTCACATCCTCAGGGGAACTCTTCAGCTATCTGTTTTTCACCTCTGTGTAAGAAAATAGCGATATTTAGATGTTACTGCTGGTTCATCACATACAGGGGGACAGTAACAAGTGAAGCACAAAAATACAAGCTCTTACAGAGATGTAGGTGAGACACTGACACAATAGAAAGAGAATGGCAGTGCGTGCAACAGTTGTGAGTCTTTGAAGGTAGCAAGGGACTCAGCTATGCATATGTCGAGAAGATCATTCCACCAGCAAGGTACACTGAAAGACAAGGTTTGGGAAAGTGATATTGTGCCACTTTGTATTGGTGAGTTAAGGTGGTAGGGTGCACATCCAGTGGCTGGTCAATATGTGGTCTGTGAAGTTCAGCAGGTCTTTAAACAGTATTCCCAGGATTCTTTACGATGGACTTCAGAGGATGAACTGATGCCAACTCCAACTGTAAGACATCGGATACTTCATATGCCACTGCCTGAACCTTGGATTTAGGATGGCCCCCCATTACCTCACCGAAATGACCTGCCGGTTGAACTGCGATGCACTTCATTGATCTCTGCCTGCATCACCTTTGTTTATTGATGGACTACACTCTTGAAATGGAATACACAGACTATCAGTTAATTGCCAACAAAAGCCATCATCAGCCAACTAACAAAGGACAATGTATCAATGTGAACTTCTGCATTTAACCCAGGATGAACTTCAAAGACGTTAGTCATTAATCTTACAGTTCATACAAAATCTTTGTTTAAACACTGGTCCTTAACTCTTACTTAGTTTACACATTTTAAACCATGACCTGCACTGCACATAAATAACTATTATTGGAATTATATTCATTGCCAGACGGGAACTGGCCCCCACAGTGAGCCTGGTTTCTCCCAAGGTAATTTTTCTCCATTAATCAACATCTTATGGAGTTTTATGTTCCTTGCCACAGTCGCCTTAGGCTTGCTCACTGGTGTTCTAAATACAATTATTATTTAACTATTTAATTATTTATTTTTATACACAATTTACAATCATATTTAATCAAACTACACAATGATGTCTCTAAGACTTTATAGATATTTCAGTGTCATTTTCTATTAAAGCATGATTTTCTGTAAAGCTGCTTTGAAACGATGCGTGTTGTGAAAAGCATTATACAAATAAAAAATTATGTTAAATTATGTCTAACACCTGTCTCTAATTTCAGTGAGCATGGGGAGAGCGGCATAAATAGAGCCACAGAGCAGTTAGACGAGAGAGAGAGAGAGAGCCTGGGCACCAGAGAGCCAATTGTGAAGCCATGAGTTTATTATTTCAAGAGTATATTTTTGTGAAGTAGTTTGTATATTTTTAGAGTTAATCATTGAACAGTGCAAGAGCCCTGAACGTGTGTATTTGCTGTAGTAAGGAGAATAAAATGCTTACCTGAACCAGGAAATCTGCTTCTCGCCTCCTCCTTCCACTGAGAAGTCTTACAGTGTTATTCAGTCATCCAGCTTGAGATCTCTACCAGGTAGAGGTTGTGCTAGAATAAATCTTCATCCGTCACTCTGAATCAGAATCAGTTTTATTGCCAAGTATGCTTACACATACAAGGAATTTATCTTGGTGACAGGAGCTTCCAGTGTACAACAATACAAAAACAATACAAAAACAGCAGCAAGACATAGATAATAATAATAATAAAAAAAATAATTATACACATACGTACATACACACATACACATACGTAGTGCAAATCTAATACAAATCTGTTATCTGTTATGTACAGTGCAAAATACAAATCTGTTATGTACAGTGCACTTTTTTTTTTTCAGAGGAATGAAATGGCAGAAGAGGTTGGATGTGTTGGATAAATATAAAAAAGAATAAACTGTGTATTGCACATAGTTATTTCTCAATGGGGCAGTTTAACTGTTCATGAGATGGATAGCCTGAAGGAAAAAACTGTTCCTGTGCCTGACGGTTCTGGTGCTCAGAGCTCTGAAGCGTTGGCCAGAAGGCAACAGTTCAAAAAGGTAATGGGTAGGGTGAGTGGGGTCCAGAGTGATTTTTCCAGCCTTTTTTCTCACTCTGGAAGTGTATAGTTCTTGAAGGGGGGGCAGGGGGCAACCAATAATCCTCTCAGCAGTCCGAATTGTCCTTTGTAGTCTTCTGATGCCTGATTTCATTGCTGAACCAAACCAGACAGTTATTGAAGTGCAGAGGACAGACTCAATGACTGCTGAGTAGAACTGTATCAGCAGCGCCTGTGGCAGGTTGAACTTCCTCAGCTGGCGAAGGAAGTACAACCTCTGCTGGGCCTTTTTCACAATGGAGTCAATGTGTGTCTCCCACTTCAGTTCCTGTGAGATGGTAGTGCCCAGGAACCTAAATGACTCCACTGCTGCCACAGTGCTGTTTAGAATGGTGAGGGGAGTCAGTGTTGGGGTGTTCCTCCTGTAGTCCACAATCATCTCCACTGTTTTGAGCATGTTCAGCTCAAGGTTGTTTTGACTACACCAGACAGCCAGCTGTTCAAACTTCCTTCTGTATGCAGACTCATCGTCATCTCGGATGAGGCCGATGACAGTGGTGTCATCTGCAAACTTCAGGAGCTTGACAGAGGGGTCCTTGGCGATGCAGTCATATGGTGTAGAGGGAGAAGAGTAGTGGGGAGAGCACACATCCCTGGGGGGCACCAGTGCTGATTGTACAGGTGCTGGAAGTGAGTTTCTGCTGCCTGTCCATCAGAAAGCTGGTAAGCCACTGACAGATAGACATGGGAACAGAGAGTTGGTGTAATTTATTCTGGAGTATAGCTGGGATGATGGTGTTGAAAGCCAAACTGAAGTCCACAAAAAGGATCCTTGCATATGTCCCTGGTCTGTCCAGATGTTGCAGGATATGATGCAATCCCTTGTTGACTGCATCATCCACAGACCTGTTTGCTCGATAAGCAAATTGAAGAGGATCTAGAAGGGGTCCAGTGATTTTCTTCAGGTGGGCCAACACCAGTCTCTCAAATGATTTCATGACCACAGACGTCAGGGCGACAGGTCTGTAGTCATTAAGTCCTGTGATTTTTGGTTTCTTTGGGACAGGAATAATGATTGAGCATTTGAAGCAGCATGGGACTTCACACTGCTCCAGTGATCTAATGAAGATCTGTGTGAAGATGGGGGCCAGCTGGTTAGCACAGGATCAAAGACACGCTGGTGAGATGCCATCTGGGCCTGAAGCTTTCCTCGTCTTTTGTTTCCGAAAGACTCGGCTCACATCATCTTCACAGATCTTAAGTGCAGGTTGAGTAGCAGGAGGGGGTAGGAGGGGGGTTGCAGGAGGTGTTGGTGTTTGTGTGAAATGAAGGTCAGAGTGGGTGTGGGGTGTGAGATTGGGCCTTTCAAATCTGCAGTAGAACACATTCAGGTCGTCAGCCAGTTGTTGGTCCACCACAGGGTTGGGGGTAGGAGTCCTTTAATTTGTGAGTTGTTTCATGCAACTCCATACTGATGCAGGCTCATTAGCTGAAAACTTGTTTTTCAGCTTCTCAGAGTATCTTCTTTTAGCCACTCTGATTTCCTTGTTCAGTGTGATCCTGGCCTGATTGTACAAGATTTTATCCCCACCCCTGTAAGCATCCTCTTTGGCCTGACGAAGCTGCCTAAACTCTGCTGTAAACCACGGTTTGTCACTGTTGAACTTAAGTCCTAGTAGGAATGCACATATCCTCACAGAAACTGATATATGATGTAACAGTATCTGTGAGCTCGTCCAGATCTGTGGCTGCAGCCTCAAAAACACTCCAATCTGTGCAATCAAAGCAGACTTGTAGTTCCCGCTCTGCTTCATTGGTCCATCTCTTTACAGTCCTTACTACTGGCTTGGTTGATTTTAATTTCTGCCTGTAGATTGGAAGAAGATGAACCAGACAGTGATCAGAGAGTCCCAAAGCTGCTCTAGGGACAGAGCGATATGCATCCTTTATAGTTGTGTAACAATGATCCAGTATGTTCCTGTCTCTGGTGGGGCATGTAATGTGCTGTTTGTATTTGGGCTGTTCACGTGTGAGATTTTCTTTGTTAAAATCCCCAAGAATAATAATAACTGAGTCTGGGTATTGTTGTTCTGTGTCTGTGATTTGATCAGTCAGCTGTTGCAGCGCGGCATTCAAACACGCGTTTGGCGCAATATACACACTCACCAGAATAAACGAGGAAAACGCCCGTGGCAAGTAGAACGGCTTACAAATTAGGACAGCACATCCTCTTTAACGTTGTTACATCTGTATACCAACTTTCATTGATGTAAAAGCATATTCCACCACCTCTCGTTTTCCCCGTTAACTCCACGATGTAATCCGCTCTGAACAGCTGAAAGCCCGGCAGATGCAACGCGCTGTCCGGAATGGCTTCACTCAGCCAGGTTTCTGTGAAGCACAAGGCAGCAGAGTTTGAAAAGTCCTTGTTTGTATGGGTGAGGAGATGTAGTTTGTCAGTTTTGTTAGGAAGAGAGTGGAGATTCGCTAGATGAATGCTCAGCAGTGCTGTTCGAAATCCACGCTGACGGAGCTTGACCAGAGCGCCTGCTTGTTTCCCTCGCCTGCATCTCATAGTGCGTTTAAACAATACAGCTGCGCCTCCGACTAAAACCGGGAAAAGGTTGTCTGGTATATGCTGCCGAATGTTCAGCAGTTCGTCCCTGGTAAAACTGACTGGAAAAATATTACTAAACACAGGACAAACAAACAAAAACAACAAAAGAACTGAAGAGCTACACACCGAGGCGGCCATCTGCGGCGCCATCTTGATGATGGACTGAGCTGTAAGGCAGGCACTTTTATTCAAAACAAGTTACATTTGCATTCAGGTTATACATGCCTCTGTAGATGCAGTATATCGAGGGAGAAACAATACGGGAGTTTGAGGAATCTTCAACGTTTTTAGGAACTGCCGCATAATACATGGATAAATTTGTATTGTAAGAAATTATATTCTGATGCTCGTTAATGATGTAAGAGATGTTAGCAAATTAAATTACATAAAAACCGTCAAGTAAGAACATCTGTTGTGACTCGCGTCTTTTTACGACTTTCACCTCAGTGGAAAGCTTACCTGCACAAGTTTAGCTAGGACGCACACAGGTTTTTTCATAACTCATGTGACTCTACATATGAAAATATGTTGAACAAAATTACAACGTGTCCATAATTATGAGTTCAACAGGGTGTCAGGTTGATGTGTCTTTATGTGTTTGTGACAAGTGCAGTTTCACTTGAGATGTAGACTGGCTCATGTGATGTGAGTTTAGCACAAATATAGGCTAAAAAACAATCCCAACCATTAAATAATCCCATTGTTGTAAGGACAAACATGTATTTAAAAAAGAAATGCAAAATAATGTTTCATATTATTAATATAAATATTTATTGCCATTAATTACACACCAGTGTATGATGCATTGTCGAATGAGTCTGTAAGACTGAATTTAAGGTTATTGATCGTCATTGGTGAATTGCTCCAAAGCCTAAAATATGATGAATTGTGATAATGTAACACTAGAGGACAATAACTGATAAAACTTATTTGTTTGGGGATTACTGTTTAAGACTGTTAAAACCCCTAAGATAAACAAACAATCTAAATGCACCCCAAGTGGACAACTTTTACCCCATGGTTTATGCAGCTTAGGGCTGTTACAGAGACTGGTGTGATCTTTCATGCCACTAATTTCAGGGATATGTTGTAGGTAATGGAGGAGTTTTCTGCATGTAATTTAATTTAAAAAAAAATTACTTACAGCACCTTTAATACCAGGCAATCAACCGGGCACAAACACACACACCGGGAGTGAGAGAGAGAGAATGAAGTCAAAATTAATTCACTAGGTTAAAAAAATCAGTAAATGTCAGAAAATTTTCTTTTAACGCAGCCCTTACTACCAGGCAAACCGAGATCCATCACACTGTGGGGTCATCAGGCTGAAACAAGAAGTAGCGCTCTGTATCGTTGGCATAGCAGTGGTTGTAAAATCCAGTGGTAGGAAAATGTGCCTGGATGATTGTTCCAGTGATGTTGCATATATATCGAGAAGAGGAGGGAGTCATGCACCAAACCAATTGGTGGTCAGCTGATATGACTTTGACATAGATTCCCTTAGATTCCTTGAAGCATCTGCCTCCCACATAGCGAAGTTTCTGTGTCCAGCTTGAGTCCCCTCAGTCAATTTTCGCTCAGCCCACATACAGCAAAGATAACATCCCTTAGACATCCCAGATCTGGTTTACAGACAAGGACCACACGTATGCCAAATCTGAACTGATCAAAAGCTCATAACAGCCCTGCACTGAACCAGAACAAATTTTAATACTGGTACTGAATCTCAACTTTTCCCCCATAATTGAGAAGTAGCCATAGCCTTATCCCAGGGCTCTCATTTTTTGTTACATATGGGCCGAGCAAAATAATTTGTTGTGTGGCCCAAGTTGAGCCACAAAAACTTTGCTATGTGGGCTGTGAGGTAGGACTCAAATGAGTGGAGTGCAATACTTGTGATGCCCTGGGTCAAAGTATCAAAGACTGGAGACAAATATGGCAGAATGAGGACGGTTGATCTCAAAGACGACTTTACGTTTTGGATAGCAAGGCTTAAAAGAACTTGCTTAAGTGTCTTTGCTTTGAACGGGAGAAGAGAAACCAGTCAGCTATTTATTCTGAGTGAAGGTTTTCCAAACAGTGCCATCACCCATGCCTTTTTGAATGTGTTGGTCAAAGTGTCGATGAGGAGACGTGTTGATGATGTATGGAGTGATAGCTCATAGAAGAGGGGGATAGGGTCAAGGGTGCAGGTGGTAGGATGGTTAGAGAGAAGTGTTGAGTAAAGTGTTGCATGTGTGTTGTATTTGTGGGTTTGAGCTTTTCATGAAACTCCATGTCATTAATGAAACTACAATGATTACCCCAAACAATCCCCTGGTGAATAATGTAAAAGATATTTGTATGTACCATTTTTTGAATCAAGTCTTGTCAACACATCTAGTATATCTGATAAAAAATGTATTATTTGTGGAGCTCCTGTGACTGTGAACTAAATCTCCAGAGTAATGGTTGTTAGGACTCTCTCAGAGCTGCATGGATTCCTAATGTGGATACATGGAATCCTACCAGCTCTCCCTTTTGCCCTCCAGCTCTCCCAAAAGAGACCTTACCCTACCCCCAAACACATCACATTGGGTTTTTAGTGGCTTGACACCTGGAAAAGTTTATCAAGTGTCAGATAAGACTAAGAGTGGACAACACAGAGCTGAGACCAAGATGGGAGACAGAACAGGTAAAAAATAAAGCAGGGTATGCCAGCTTAAGGTGGTCAAACTTTTGCTTGGTGCAAAGTAGCTGGTTAGACCTCACCAGCTTTAACCAGGCAAGATGTCTACCTCGGCCCCACCAGCTGCTAGTCGAGCTGATCCACCAACAGGATGTTAAAAATATATAAATAACACTTAAAACAGAATTTAATCATTGTATTGAGATGTGTTTCTTAATTCTATTTGTTTTGGTTCTGTCTTTACCTCATCAGCACCGGGAAAAGTGGCTTGTCTGAAGCTGGTGGCTCTTAATGAGAAGATCTTGAGGCTCACCTGGTCACCTCCTGATGGTGACTGGGATTTCTACCGTATCTTGCTCTTCAATGGTTCCTCTGTGCTGTTAAACCAGACGGTCAACAGGAACATTTTGGAGTTCAGCTTCACTAATTGGACTTTGATTCCAGGCAGACTGTATAGAGCTGCTGTCAGTGTGGAGAGTGGATCTCTAAGCTCATCTGCAGACTGCCAGGGGAGATTAGGTGTGTTTATTCAGATTAAGCTAATTCACTGTCATTTAGTGCAGCTCATGTGTAAATTGAAATCATAAAATTTCAATTTTAATAAAATTCTGTGCGATGTTTCACCTGGTGGATGACAAAATAGGAAAATTGTCCATACAATTACACTGAAGGAAGGACCCAAGCCATATCCAATTAAGGGTAATGCACCCTAAGAGCTTTTAAAATATAAAACGTGCAAGCTTATTTTTTTGTTTAATATTCAACTGATAATTTATATTTGAAAAACACTGCTGAACAGCAATGGTATTTTTAAAACATTTTCACAAGACTATGAAAAGGGTTAGCATCGCGTTTCGGGTTGGGTTAAGTGGGGCAGTCCCATGCTTCTGAAAAAAATCCTATCCAAACAGCCAACCACCAGTCTTTCCAATATTATTGCCTGTTAAACTTCTGAATGTGTCCGGAAGTGTCTGTAATTATACTGTCTATTTTACAAGACCATTAACACATCAGTCCGAGTCAAGTGCACATCACAGATTCTGTTTTGAATGCTGTCTTTTATGTCAGAGCATGATGTTTTTTTTTTTTTTTTTTTTTTTTTTTTGTAACAGAACACAATTTTAAGCACACAGCCTTTGGGAATCTAAAATATCACAAGCCAAGAAATACTTAATTTCATTAAAAGCACGATCCCTTCATATGTCTTTCAAAAGCACTGAATTTTTTACCATTCTTTCCTTTTTACAGCTTACATTTTAATGTCTTTTCAATTAGTTATGTAAAATAATATAATATTACATCGTGTGTGATCAGTCTGCTCAGTTCAGTTGGCAATTTGGAGTCACCAAGAGTGTATCAAGAATGTGCACATATTTAATTTTATATTTATTTTTTCTTTTGATTTTATATTTTATTTTTTATAAATCCTGATGTGTGCGTGGCAAATTGTGTTCACACAAAATGAGCACTGAAACAAGTTTGCTCAGGAAGATCACAAAATACAGAAGCCTTTTACTCATGTATTTATTTGGTGTTTTTATCTGCACCTACCCATCAGCTCCCCGGCCCGTTCAGCAGTTGAATATCCATCACAGTGATGAGACCTCTCTGAGCATTGTGTGGACTTGTCCTGTTGGTGAATGGGACAACTACACCATCCTGCTGAAGGATAGAGATGTGACTGTGGAAAGAAGGACATTAGAACATGATGTAGGGGAATGCAGCTTTAATAACCTGACTCCTGGACGTACCTACACCATTACCGTGACAACCAATAGTGGACATCTGAATAGCTCCACCTACGTCACAGGAAAAACCAGTGAGTCATTGATAAATGCAAAGTTATCATATGTGTTAAAATTATATTAAATCTGAAAATGTTCATCTTTTTATTACAAAGAAATATATTGTGAGAGGATGTTGTAACCGTGTAAAATTGTATCTGCTGAAGAAGTAATTATTGTGTGTTTTGTGTGGACTACATAATGATTTAATTAAAATCCAAAAAATTCCAAAAATGGTTAGGATATAGAACATGTTGTCAGGTCAATATAAAAACTATAGAAGTCAATGGAATGTGTGTGTGTGTGTGTGTATGTCAGTCCCTGCTCAGGTTACACACCTGCAGGTCAGTAATCAGGGCAGCACAGATGCTCTGCAGGTGTTGTGGGATGGAGCTGCAGGTGAGGTGGATCTGTACCGTGTACTGCTCATCCATGACAGTGTTGTCATGAAGAATGAAAGTATGCCCCCCCACGTCACATCTTACCACTTCCACAACCTAAGGTCTGGTGCTCTGTACAGGGCGGTGGTAACAACAGTACTCAGGGGCATGTTGTCACGACAGACTGTAGCTGACGGACGCACAGGTACTACAGCTAACATAAAACATGTTTGATTATTATTGCCAAGAGTCAACTATTACTCTTATACATTGGTTACCAATTTTATGTAATGTACACTGAGTGAGTATTCCAGAGAGCTGTGTAATAAATGTGTATAACTACTTCCTTACACCAACAATTAAGAATATTGTTTTGAAACAGCCCTAGCAACCAATACTAGTTTGAAACTTCAAACGAACAGTTCATAAGAACATGATGAAGTGATACAGGAAAGCCTGGTTTATACCTGACGCGTTGGGTTTGAATGCATAAAGTGAAGTCATCGTGGCTGTCACCTAGCCTTAGCAAGGCTCCATTTCGTCTGGTAGGACACATACCAATTTTTTTAACTTTTCGCGCAGTGGTTCAATCCCATTGGACAAATTCAATGGAAGGGTCAAGCCAGATGTGCCTGCTTTTTTTTTTTTTTTTTTAATGCCATCAGGGCCACACAAAGGTACTCCGGGGCCCCAGGGCTTACAGTTTTGCTGGGTCCAGCCAGTCATTGGGGTGGGGGGGACGTTGTTGCTCTATAACCATGTGCTACAGGGATGCATTTCGCTGTTGCGCACCGTCTCTGTGTTTACTTCAGGGTCTCCCGCTGAACACGTTTACATACACATCCTGCCGCGAACGTCGGGTGGCAGATGCCAGGACTGCTCCCCCCCGCAGCCATGGGCCCCTGGGCTTAAGCCTTCGTAAGCCCGTATATTATTGCGGCCCTGAGTGCCGGCTGTGAAGGACCATATCATTAGTTTAACCAGTGACTATTTAGCCCTAACCCCCTGAACGAATATGACCAGTTGGTCGAGCGGGATGTACTGTACCCGTCATATCGTAACGAGTGAGGATCAGCAGGATCTGTCAACCGACTGAACGAGAGACATGTTGCTCGTTAAGTTAGGTAATCTCATTCAACAAGAAGAGAAATAAGCATATACCAAATAAGCATATACGTTTTGGTGAAAATAAAAATCAATAAATTATGATAAATAAATAAAAGCTAAAAAAAAAGTGTAAATGCAAATGAGCAATATCTCATGACATCACGAACACAGATTTCAAAACGAGATGTTTCAGTAGCAGGGATGGGAGTCATTAGGAATTTAACGATTCCGGTTCCAATTCCGATTCCTCTTAATGATTCCGGTTCCTTAACGGTTCCAGTAATGATTCCAGTAGTTCTTTTGAGGAAGAATTATTTTAAAATGAAAAATACAATTCTTATTGGATTTACTGTCCTCTGTAGTCTGTTGCCAAATGATGAGATCCAAGATTTCTACAGAGCAGATATAACAAATCAGAAATACATTTAATACAATTTTTGTAAAAGGTGTGTTTGCTGACTTTTTAGAGACATATATCCTATCCAATAATTGATCCTAACTAGGCTATATCTGGACTGTATCTAAATGAACAAGAAATGTGATGGCATATTTCATTCATTCATTTTTTTTTTTTTATATATATATATAAAATTCCTTGTATTACAAAACTTGTGTATCTTTAATTAAACATTGTCACATGAACAACCAGTCAGTAACTGCACTGCTTGATTTAAGTCTCACAGGTCTAAAATCACATGACATAACAGTAACAGTTCTAGAGACAGTTTAGACAGTGCTCTGTTGTCTAATGTTGTACTTCAAGCTTGTAAGACTTTGACAGTTCTTATTTAATTTCGAGTTGGACCTTCACAACTTGCACATCAATGTAAGATTAATACTATACCGGACTAGACCGGAAACGCTGTATGTTTCACACTTTAGATTCAAAAGAATTGGCTTATATGAGTCATCCTTTCGGGAATCGGACTGTTCCGGAAGTGCTGTATGTTTCGTGCTGTGGATTCAAAAGAACCGGCTCATTAGAGTCATTTGTTTTGTGTGTTTTACGCTTTTGACCCAGCAGAGGGCAGCTCTGCTGCAGAAACGTGCTGCTGGAAACACTGTCTGAGTATTTCAGTACACTGCTCCAGCTGCTTCGGAGGAAAATTAACGCAGGGGAACCGTTAACAGAACCGAAAGTCACGAAGATCATCCAATTTCGGTATTTTATAAAGACTGGAACCGGTTCTCGGTTCCTAAATCTATTCAGCAGGGTGGTAACTATAAATGCTCATTTTAGACTGGGGAGGAAGTTTTGAGTTCTGAGTACAGTATGTTTTTACAGTTACCTCTGATATGTCCTCTTATATTTCTAAATATCAAGAAAAATTTGATTCTCCATTTCATGACCCCTTTTAAGTGTTGTCTCCAGAGGAAGCTCACTAGGTTTTGAAACAGACCCTATATGTGCAGCAGAGTGGAATACATTAAATATGCAAATCTTATAATGTCATTGGGGGCTGAGCCCTCCTAAGATTGAAATCCTAATATCCCTCCTGGGTACAGATAAATGCTTCTGCATAAGCAGCGCTCCAAGCGGTTCATCCAACATCTACAGTATGTGGTACATGTTATAAAATCATTCTAAATTGTAATGCTGTACTGTGCTATTGTATTTTGATGTTTTTTTTTGGCCTTTTGCTTCAGCAGCATCATTCTCTACACATATACAACTGTACAGGTTTTTTTTGTTTAGAAAGAAAAGTAAGCCTATTTATCCCCTACCTTTTGTTCACAGAATAAAAAGGTCTAAACAATACACTAGAGTTTGGTGTTGGTGTAGAAAGACCTCTTTCATATGACCAGCAAACATGAACTATTATTATTATACCTGACAAGCTGATATTTTCCCTTCACTGCCGTCTGTCCTTTTGAGAAGAGTGCAACCACGGTGCGCGTCAATGCAACGCAAAAACGTCTCAGGCCATCGAGAGCTACGTGCACAAGACGCTTTGCAGTGCCAGGCGAAAATATAACAAGGCTTAATTCGTTCAACAAACCTGAAACTACTACTTAGTAGCTGAGCAGTTGAAAATTAGTC
The DNA here is from genome assembly GCF_019703515.2 of Myxocyprinus asiaticus. Lineage (NCBI taxonomy): Eukaryota > Metazoa > Chordata > Actinopteri > Cypriniformes > Catostomidae > Myxocyprinus > Myxocyprinus asiaticus. The sequence goes on from NC_059389.1 coordinate 31,316,876, forward strand.
AATACTTAAAAGACACTTAATCATTAATCTTACAGTTTAATCAATATCCTTTATTTTTAAACATTTCCCACCAACATCTAATTAGTTTACTTCATTAATACATGACTTGTAGTTTAATTCATTAATACATGACTTGTATTATATTCTTCAAAGATGATAGTTTGACACAGGTATGCTGAAGTTCAAACACACTCTTATCTGGAGCAGCAGGAATGCTCCTGGAATTTTCAGGAAGTCTTGAATATGTCAAGGTTGTCTGAGTAACTTCCTGCAGGGAATGTTGTTGTGAAGGGAGGATGTAGTTCTTTTTCAAGCAAAAAATTTAACCTAAACTGAACATTTTATTATTTTTTACATAATAACAAGTAGCTTTTCTTTAGAATCAGTCATAAATTCAGGCACTGGTGCATGTTCCAAAAAAATTTGTTTACTTTTCCTTTGAGTTGATGTATATAGTTAGACTAAACACAAAGAAAACACAACACAGACTTCATGTTTAGAGCTGAGAAAAAATTTATTTACGTAAGAGAACTTTGGTCACTTCATTTTTATATTACTTGACATGCAGTCTTTTATGTCCTTAATGCAATCCACCAACTTGAAAAAATTTTTAATCTGGTCTGGAGGGCATATAGAGTTGTATATCTTCTACGTAACAATGAAAGCTAATATGTTATAATATGTAATAATGTTTCCTAATAGTATTACCTACATGGAACATGTTCAATGTGAGTAACAATGGGCCCAAGACTGAGCCTTGTGGCACACCAGTGTTAGGTCAGACACTGACAGTTTATCATTTACACAAACAAAGTGGTAGCGGACTGACATTTCGGTTCTAAACCTGTCCACAATTGCCAACATAATTTTCAAGCCTGTCCAAGAGAATGTCAAATGTGGCACTATGACCTAATAGCACTAAAAGAGAGATCATGATAAAAGCAAGTCATTTCTTAACTCTCACAGTCTCCATACTAGGATGGGGCCTAAATCCTGACTGAAAGTCTATATAAATACAATTTCTCTGCAAGAAAGAGCATGGTTGAGTGGACACATCTTAGCATTTAAGACATTTGAAATATTAGTCAGGACTGAATAAGGACTGAAATGTGGTTTCACCACATGTACGCATTTTAATGAATGCCAGTTTGAAATTTATGGAAAGTCAGAAATGACAGGAAGCACCTCTTGTAGTAGTTTGACTGGTATAGGATCATAGAGCTCTAAGTTTAATTTTGACCTCAGCTGAAGTTCATATATAGGTGACAGCCATCATACTGTATGTGTTGTGCTTATCAGTTCCTTCTGCAGTGAGAGACGTGACCATAAGCAACAATGGACGCATGGACTTCCTGAGTGTGTCCTGGAGAGCCGCTGAAGGGGACGTGGACAGTTACTCTGTCACTCTGAGAGATCAGGAGAGGACTGTTCATACCCTGACTGTGTCGAAGTTCAGTACTGAGTGTGTTTTTAAGTCTCTGGTATCTGGACGTCTCTACAACATCTCCATCACCTCACGCAGCGGAGAGTATGAAAACCACACCGTGGTTCAGGAGCGTACACGTAAGGACCTTCATAAGGTGTTGTGTTATCCAGTGTCTGAGATATGAATGGAGGAGTTGATACTGTAGTGTATGTACATCTGGATCCAGATCATTTTGATGTGGTTCATTTGTTTTTCATGTGATTCCATGTATTGATTCCTCTCTGCTCTAGAACCGTCCACCGTGTTGAACCCTACAGCCACTCACATGGCTCGAGATGACCATCTGAAGGTATACTGGCGTCATGCAGCTGGAGACTTTGACTACTATCATGTCTCCCTGAAGCACAACAACATCTTCCACCAGAATAAGACGATACTGAAGACTCAGAATGAATGTGTGTTTAGTGGTCTGGTACCAGGTCGACTCTACACTGTCATTGTCAGTACATGGAGCGGGAAATATGAGTCCAGCGTCTCCACACATGGAAGGACATGTATGTATGTCTTTGCTGGTAGTTATTGTAGTTCTGTAGCTCTGTAGTTTAGTTTACTGTAGTTATGTCTTCTCTCAGTGCCAGCAGGAGTGAGGAATCTCTCACTAGCAGACAGTGGCACAGAAGATCTGTTGGTGATATGGGATTCTGCTCCAGGAGATGTTGATCATTATGAGGTTCAGTTGCTCTTCAATGACATGAAGGTGTTTCCGCCCATTACACTGACCAGCACCACGAAGAGATACCTGCTCTCATCACTCACTCCTGGACGACTCTACAAAATCGTGGTGTCCACCTTCAGTGGACCAAACCTCAGTGTGCAGTTTATCAAAGGCAGAACAGGTACATCTCACTAGAACATGGATATTTGAGAAATATAAGCAAATTAACATCTCAAAAATTCACTTGTTTGTAACCTTGTGAACTCAAAGTATTATCTTGTGTTTTTCATATTTCAGTTCCCAGTAAAGTAAAGAACATTCACATCAGTAATGATGGGCAAAGCAGCAGTCTTAGAGTGAACTGGACACCAGGACAGGGGGATGTGGACCGGTACGTTGTGTCGCTGTCTCAGATGGGCAGTCGGGCTGAGGAGAGATCAGTCCCTAAGCATGTGAATGAGATAAGTTTCCAGGGTCTACTGCCTGGACAGCAGTACATGATCACTGTCACATCAATCAGTGGATCTCTGATCAATAACAGCACGGCAGCAGGACGAACAGGTAAAATAACACAGGCTCCTTTTACACCAGGCAATAACATGCATTTTCGGTAATAGGATCGCAATCACATAGCACTTGACCACATAAAATGTCTAAGTGCACCTAAAATGCATTATGATCAGATTGTGATTGGATCACTGAAATTACATTCAGAGGTGGTCAAGGACGGACCACCTTTAAAGAAGGTTGAATGCGCTTTATTATCCAGATACAACTACGTAAGTAATTAATAATGTAATGAGTAGGGACATAATGAGGCTCGATATCAAATAGATCTATATAAATCCAATCATAATTTGCTGTATTACTTATTCCTTCTAACTCCTCTTGAAATCCTGCAGTTCCTTCCTCCGTGACAGCTCTACAAGTGAAGAACCAGCGCAGCACGTCCAGTTTGCTTTTGTCGTGGCAGGCGGGTCGCGGCATTTATGATGGCTACCGGCTGCAGCTTTTAGATGAGAGAGGTGCTCTAGTGTCCAACACATCTGAGACAGCAGAAAGCAGCCAGCATAGCTTCACACAGCTCACCCCGGGAAAAAAATACCGCATCCTGGTCCAAACTGTTAGCGGAGGAATCATCAGCAAAGACGTCATCACTGATGGCCAAACCTGTATGTAGATGAAGCCTTTATCTCAAAATTCAGTAGTGATAATACAGGCCAATTACAGTGTGTGTGTATGTGTCTATCACAGGTCCAGCGACTGTTAAAAATCTGTCCGTCGTAAGCAACACCACCACGAGTCTGTCGTTCCACTGGGTGCTTCCAGCGGGGGAGTTTGATGGATTTGATGTTTTTCTGTACAATGGTGATGAAAGCTTGCACGAGCGTAAAACAGGAGGGGTGATCATGCAGGACTGTTCTTTTCAGAACCTCCAACCAGGGACACTGTACAAGGTGGCTGTTGTTACCTGCAGTGGAGATAAGACCAGCGACATATCCATCTGGGCCCGAACAGGTGAAAAAAAAACAGAAATATTCTGAAAATCCAGTCGGCTCTATTTTTCAGTCTTGTTATCATGGATTCCCAAATGATTTACAGACTATTTTTATAACCCTAGTTCAGTCATGACAACTCTAGGAATGATTTAGCATGTTAATTTGCATAAGACATATTGAGAGGATTTGGTCTTGGCAGACTAGATCTGCTATGCTGCTGCTGCTGCTGCTGCAGAGAAAGTACGAAGACATGCTTCTGAAGGAACAAACATATATAGTGTTACCATGTGGACATTCTGCTGCACAATTACAAATAAATACAATCCCCATGTAGCAGATCTAGACAAGTGAAGCTGAGGAGGTGGAGGGTTTCAGAGAAAACTCTCACAGTGCACTGCAGTGAAAACGGCTTACTTGCAAACTGAGCAATATAAATGTTAGGCAAAGAGAGAGTTTCCAAGTCGATTTGTTACCCGATAACACGTCAAAGGACCTATCTACCTACACCATGCAAGCTGCTTGGCTTAACACATCACATGTGAGCAAGCTGACTGGCTAAACGGATAACAAGTTCAAAGAACCAATCAGCTTGCGGCATGTAATATTTCACGACTGAACTTCGGGTCATATTTATTGGACATTTATCAGTGTTGGTATGATTTCATTCAATGTCTGGCTCAGTCACAGCAGTTTCAGAACTCAAAATTTTGTTATTACTCATATATCATTTATACACATCAAGGTATATTATTAATACTGTTAAACCTCTAATAAATGTTGAGACATAGGTGTTTCTGACAGTATCATGGCTAATAAATGATAAAAGTAAATAAATTGAAATAAGCATTAAAAAACAAACAAATACTGTGTGTGCATTTCCCAAAAGAATTTGCGGATTTCATTGAATACAATGGCAGTACATAGAGACTCATTTTGATGCTTAATAAAATATACCAAGTCTTCTGAAGACATTCGTATGACTTTGTATGATGAACTGACCATACTTTACATTGTTATCCACACTCAAATCAAAATCAAATCATTAATAAAGTCTATAAACAGTGCTGAAATCCAATATGGCAGTCAGGGACTAAAAACAGTTCAAGGAACGAAAACTGATTTTTTTTTTAGCAGAACATAACTGCAAACCGGAACAAAGTGATTTTCAATTGTTCCGGAGTGAAAACATCTCGGTTACGTATGTAACCTCGGTTCCCTGAGATGAAGGGAACGAGACAATGCATCACTAAGCCGACACTATAGGGAGTGTCCTTCTGCAGGACCTAGTTGAAACCCTTCTACAATAACAGCAATTCTTAAATGGTGTTTAAACCCCGCCCTTTTAGGCCCGAAGCTGTCCGGTATAAAAGGGGCATGCAAACACCATTCCTCAGAATTTCCTGACTGAGGAACAAAGAGCACATCACTCGCACCTCAAAGAACTCTGAGTCTGTACTGCAGCCAGCTTACGCAGTGTCTCATTCCCTTCATCTCAGGAAAACGAGGTTACATACATAACCGAGATGTACCCTTATGATTCAGTTCATTTGACATTGCGTCACTAAGCTGACGCTATGGAGAACAGAGTCCCATTACGGCACACTACACGACATAATCCTCCCAGAGAAGAAACATGACGCCAGAGTCCCACGGGACGGCGACTGATATGAGTATACCCCAAGTGAATGACCCTCATAGTGAGCCAGGAGGGGAACACTCAGAATGGATATATGAACTATAGTATGAATTAACCCCTTCACGAACCCAGTCGAGAAGGAAGTTTTATTTATAATGAAAGTGGTTGTGACTTTGGGAAATACAACGGTCTGAATGCAGGTGGTTGTGTAAAATGACGGGGAGCCCGTACTTAAAAAGAGGGGCATAAGTATATTTTTGTGCAATGAAATAGCAAACGCTCTAGACAGAGATGACTTGCGATGAGAGAGAGACGTTACGTCTAGGTTGTAAAACCTTGCGAATGTGTTTTGAGAAGACCATTCTGCTGCAAAACCTATGTCTTGTATGAAGAGGCCCTGCCTCTAGTTGAGTGTGCTTTAACACCAATTGGGCACTCTGCGACTCGTAAGTCAGGGCGATCGCATAAACGATCCAATGAGAAAGTCTTTGCTTGGAGATGGACATTCCTTTCATTTGTCCTCCATAGCACACAAAGAGCTGGTCAGACAGTCTGAACTGGCGGGTGCCCCACAAGTAATTTTAGGACTAAAGTTAGGTCCCAAGACGGGACTGTAGACGGGCGAGTGGGATTTAGCTGCCTCGCTCCCCTAAGGAACTTTATGATTAAATCATGGTATCCTATAGAGGTGCCGGCTTCAGGTGCACATAGTCACCACATAAACTTTGAGCGTTGACGGAGTGAGCCCTGCGTCCAATCGCTCTTGAAGAAATAAACGAATTTCAGGTATGGGGCAGTTCACCGGGTCATTGCCACGTGAAAAGCACCAATTAATGAACACATTCCATTTCATTGCGTAAAGACGTCTCGCAGATGGAGTCTAGCCTGTAAAATGGTGTTCATAACTGGCTGAGTTAGTTCTGGCATGTTTAGTGTGCTCCGTTCAGGGGTCACACATGCAGGTTCCACAGCTTGGGCTGGCTATGCCAGATTGTGCCCTGCGCTTGAGAGAGGAGATCCCTCCTCAGCTGTATTTCCCATGGAGGGCCATCATCATTTCTGGAAACCAGGATTGATTTGTCCACTCCGGCGCAACCAATAGAATTGTTTCCTTGTCCTCTCGGACATTGCATATGACAGAGTGAAGGAGGCACACCGATTGAAATGCATATTTGCGTTTCGCAGGCCATTTGTGGGCCATCAATCAATCAGACTCCTAGTGGAGCTTGGGACTTGGAGTAACAGAGGGGACAGTGGGCGTTCTCCGCAAAGGCAAATAGATCTTTCTTCGCTTTGCCGAATATTTCCCAAATCCTCAGGACAGTCTGAGGATGAGGTCTCCATTCGCCCGGCATCGCTCCTTGGCGTGACAATAGGTACGCACCTTAATTCAGACAGCCTGGGACATATATCGTCCGCAGGGAGAGGAGATGATGCTTGTTCCACAGGAGGAGGTGACACATCAGTCTCATCATTGGCAGGGAACAAAATACTGTCATGTTGTCAGAGCGAATCAGAACATGATAATTTGCTATTTTGGATTGAAAAGCCTTCAAGGCTAGGAAAACAGCAGACAGCTCCAGGCAGTTGATGTGCCATAGCCTCCTCACACCTGCCCAGGTGCTGAAAGCCGCGCATCCGTCAAACACTGCCCCCCAGCCTGCGTTGGAAGCATCCATGGTCACCACTTTCTGCCTGAAAATCTGCCCCAGCATGACACCTTACTGGTAGAAGGCAGGAGCTGTCAAAGGTGCTGGAGCAACTAGACAGCGGCGAGATATAGTGACGCGCATGCGCCCTTGGCACCAAGCATGTCATGACACATGGTGCTTGAGCCAGCACTTAAGAGGTTTCATGTGCAAAAGACCTAATATAATGATGGTGGATGCCGCCGCCCAATGCTTTATAAAACAGCTCCAGTGGAAGTGTTCTCCCCAGTTTGCACTGAGACAGACACTGGAGGATGGCCTGAATGCACTCACTCATGAGATGCACATGCTTACTCAGCAATAAGTCCCTGTGCTGGCATAACAGAACCTCTGATTGGGCCAGTAATAGCCAATCATTGAAACAGTTCAAAATGTGTACGTCGCTCAGTTTCTGAGGGTCAAGTAATGCATCAATGCACTTTGTGAACGTGCGAGGAGCCAGGGATAACTCGAACACGAATCTCAAAAACATCCTGTGATGTGGTACAATTTGTACATGAAAGTACATGTCGTTCAGATATATTGACACAAACCAATCGTGTGGGGGTGCGCGATTCAAATGATCTAAAATGTTTCTTTCTTTGCCGTAAGAGCTCGCCACTCATCCACGTAACGGGATAGAGGGCGATTTGGTTTGTTCATTGTATGATATAATGCGCCGCTCACCATTGGAAGTGGTTGTGCATAATGTGTGGGCTTTGATGTGGAAAAGAGCTCTTTACTGAGAAAGTGTGAGCGTCTCGCGCATGTGCAACGAGCGCTATACTCTTTTTTTGCATTCTTTATTTGAATGTGAGACATTGAAGCAACATTTTGAACAACATTATGAACAAAAATATTCATTTCCCGACAAACAGCAGTGGGGAAGAGGGGAACAGTATTGTGTGTCTCCAATCAAGCCTTCTTTGGGACAGGTCCGGAAGGAACGGCGAGCTCTGCATTCCGCTTCATAGAGCTGTACCTGTCAGGAGCGCTTTTGCTGCATGGGGGGTTTTTCCCATCGGCACGGGGCTTGCACTAAGATGGCTCCCTTCATTTGAGCCACGCCTTGTGTGGCTTTACCGGTGGCTCGATGGTGACTTTTGGCAGCGCTGAGGCAGCAACCATGGGGTTTTTAGCCAGGCACTGGCCCCAAACAGAGTGGGAGTGAGCCGGCTGAACAACGAGCCGGTTGTGATGAAGTACTGCTCCGTTTTGGCATAAAATGTCTCATGGCCTGCAAGTGTTGCTGAGTCGTGACGTAGCGCTCAGAAAACCTATCCACAGAGCTGCTGAATAGGCCGGCTGGAGACATCAAAGAGAGCGGCTTTTTCCGCGTCTCGGATTTCCGTGAGGGTCAGCCAGATGTGATGATCCAAAACCACCAGGTTGCCCATTGACTTGCCAATGGCCTGTGCAGTGGCTTGCAGCGCTAAGTCAATAGCAGTGTGGAGCTCTTTGAACATCTCTGGATCATAGCCTTGCTCATCCATTTGCATTTGCATATTAATCGACATGGCTTGGAAGGATGAATGGGGTGTGATTTCCACGCCCTGCTATTCACCAGGCAGAGATGTGCCACTACCGCCTCTTCCACAGGGGGTAGTTGGGCATAACCTTTGTCTTCCCCTTGGTCCTCTTTAGTGAGGAGAGTGGAATCGCTGTGCGAGCGAGCTGAATAGGGCACGCGCCAGGAATTTGTCAGTTCGTTATGAGCCTCCGGGAAGAACGGGGCAGATCTGTGGAATACGGTCGCTTGACGAGGTCCGGACTGCAAGAACCACTCACAAAGGTAAGATTTTTACAGTTCTTCTGGAGGAGACCACTTGAGATTGAGCTCTTCGACCACCCTTGAAAGGACGAGAAGCAGCTCCTTGTCAGTGGCGCGTACACACTCCTCGCAAGTGAACTGAATCATAAGGGAATGTTATTTTTAAATGCTGGTAACTAGTTATAACCAGTTAATTTCATTCCTATACTTTTTTCATGAAACCAAAGGTTTATCACAGTAAGTTTTTGAAATTACAACCACTTCATGTTGCTCAAAAAAATGAAACGTGCTTTGATCCTGAAGGAAACTGCTGCATCACACATTTCTTTGCCTAATTGTCTGTTGTGGATGTTGTATTCTCTGAATGAAGACCTTTTAAACAACTATGTATAATTACTACATATACATGCACGGCTAATTCAGATACAAGGAAAACATTATTAGTTATAAAAAGTAGTTTTCTCAGTTGTTTCCAAGTCTTCACTGAATTATTGTTAAATTTGTTGCATTAAAACAGATTTGTTGCTGTTGGGTTTTTACTGAGAAGCAGATCTGTAATAAAACTTATACTTAACTGTGAATGAATTGTATGCTGTTATGATTTCTATGCTAATAAATCCACTACACACACAAAAAAATTAATTGCTAATTTTCACTTATTTTAGTGAGGCAAGTGGCTTATTTTGGGAGATCTGGAAACACTGCAATTGGTATTTCACCCACCCATTATCACTAAGTACTGTCATTTTTTAAATAATTTTTTGATCCCCTTTTCTCCCAATTTGGAATGCCCAATTCCCACTACTTAGTAGGTCCTCGTGGTGGCACAGTTACTCAACTCAATCCGGGTGGTGGAGGACAAGTCTCAGTTGCCTCCGCTTCTGAGACCGTCAGTCTGCGCATCTTATCACTTGGCTCGCTGTGTATGACACCGCGGGGACTCCGCATGTGGAGGCTCATGCTATTCTCTGCGATCCATGCACAACTTACCACGTGCCCCACTGAGAGCAAGAATCTGTAATCGTGACCATGAGGAGGTTTCCCCATGTGACTCTACCCTCCCAAGCAACCGGGCCAATTTGGTTGCTTAGAAGACCTGGCTGGAGTCACTCAGCACACCCTGGATTCTAACTCGCGACTCCAGGGGTGGTAATCAGCGTCAGTACTCGCTGAGCTAACCAGGCCCCCCAAGTACTGTCATTTTAAAAGAACATTATTAATCGTTCTTTGATTTTGTTCTTACTAGTAACCATTTGGAAAGGAGGCTGTGGAACTTCTGAAATGGACTGAAAAAATAAAGTTTTTGCTCAGAAAGAACCGAAATGAAGAACATTTTGTTTTTAGTCCCTGATGGCAGCTACGCTGATAACATCATACCTCATCTGAGTGCCTCGTTACCAAACCAATGAGCTTTGAAGTTATTGACTTTTTTGCCATTTCACAAAAATTTGATTTGAGTGTGAATAACTTTAATAATGGTCTGTTCATCATACAACTTGATCATATGACACCAGAAGGTAAACAGTATTTTAAAATGTTAAAGTGGGTCTCTATGTACTGCCATTAAATTCAATCAATGGGACATCAAATTTGTATTTGTGTTCTGTACAGAACTGACATAAATCAAGTCATATGGGTTCAGAATGACTAGGTGAATGAGTTTTGGGTGAACTATTCCTTTAACCTGCTGAGTGTAAGATTTAAATTAGTTGTCAAATGTGTTGTGTAGATCCCGCAGCTGTCACGTTCTTGCAGGCTGACAGTAGAAGAAGCTCTGAGGATCTGTGGTTGAGCTGGAAAAAGGCTGTGGGTGAAGTGAGCAGCTACACCATCCTCATCTACAACCCTGATGGGACTCAACAAACAGAACAGAGTCTGGCTCCTGACAGCACAAGTCATGTGTTCCAAAACCTGCTTTCTGGACGACTCTACCAGGCTGTTGTCCGCACACACAGCGGAGATCTCACCAATATGGCAACTACTAAGGGCAGGACTGGTAAGAACATTCTCCAATCTTAAAAGTAAAAAAGTACATAAAAGACCTTAAAAAAAAAAAAGGAGTTTTCATAACTATTCTATCATCTTAACTGTAGAATGAGAACTTGATTCTTAAAATTGGTTGACTGTTTCCTCAATTTTTAATGGTTTTTTTTATTTATTTTAGACCCCAGGCCACCTGTCTCATTCTCCTTTGGAGAAATCACTAACACCTCACTGGAGATCACCTGGAGTGGGCCAGAAAACACAGATTATAATGACTTTGACCTTCAGTGGAGCCCCAGAGACCATCTGTCTGTGTTCAACCCCTACCACAGCCCCACATCAGGCAGCCGTATCCTGAAAGGGATGTACCCTGGTCGCCAGTACAACATCAGTCTGCGTACGGTCAGTGGTGCCGGAACCATCAACCCTACCTACAGCCTTCCCATCTACAGAAGCATCAGAACAAGTCAGTGGAACACAACATAATTTTAGAAGAACCGGTTTTATCAATCATCCCTGCAAGTATAAGCTAATACGGGACAGTTGGCAATCCTAATGCTAGTTGACCTGCATCACCTGCTAGGTTTTGCTGGGGAACAGCATGTCTGTGCTGGTCCACCAGCTAAACCAGCACCAGCAAACCAGCATGGAAATTCATCTGTAGAGTTTGTCTCAGTTTCAACAAGATTTAACAAGATACATTTTTAGCAGTCTATCTGTCTCTAAAGACTTCACTAGGATGACAAGTATAGCGTTATTGCTTTGTACCACAATATTTAAAGGAATAGTTCACCCAAAAATGAAAATTTGCTGATAATTTACTCACCCTCAGGCCATCCAAGATGTATCTGAGTTTCTTTCTTCATCAAAACAGAATTTAAGACTTTTAGGATTTAATTTCAGGCCTCTTCCTCTAAACAATCCATTTTTTGACGGTCCAAAATGCATATTTAGGTTGATCAAAATAATCCACACGACTCCAGTCGACAAATAAAGGTCTTCTGAATGCAAACGATTGATTATTTTTAGAAACAAAACAATACTTATATACTACTACTTTTAATACTTTTAACTACAATTGTTCGCTTCAGTACATCTCTGTGATGTGCGCTCATGAGAGGGATGACGTAAGCTCGTTGGTAAGGTCACGCGTCACGTGGAGGAGTAAGGAAGCGCGTTTTCCTGATACATCTTGGATGGCCTGAAGGTGAGTAAATTATCAGCAAATTTTCATTTTTGGGTGAACTATTCCTTTAACCACTCTAATAATATAAGTGGTGAAATGAGTTTTGTTTTTTCTGTCTTAGAGCCAGAGCGTGTCCAGAGTCTACACTGTCGTCCTCAGAACTCGACGGCCATCTCGTGTTCCTGGAGTCCTCCAAACGCAGACTTTGACTCATACACCATTGAGTGCTCAAGACAGGACTCTCACAGGATGGTCTACTCACAGCGCACAGTCAAAGAGACTACAGTCTATCTGATCAAAGATCTGGAGCCTCATAAACAGTACACTGTCTCTGTCAAAGTCATCTCCGAAAGCATGACCAGCGAGGCAGTCATGGAAAATGTGGTCACAATGATAGACCGTGAGTTTGGGCTTTTTAGTGTTTCATTTGCTATACATGATCAGAGAACATTCTGACTGTAACTTTTGCAAACGAATGTCTTTGTTGAATAGCCCTATTGTTATTAATGTTCTCTCAGGTCCACCTCTGCCCTCGACTCGAGTCAGTGAGAACACGCTTCAAATCACTGAGTCAACCATTTCCTTCTGCTTTAACTGCAGCTGGTTCAGTGATATCAATGGGGCTGTGAAATTCTTCACCATCCTTGTCACTGAATCTGATGGTTGGGAGACATTTTTTCTTGTTTGCGTTATGCACAGATAGCTTATCCATGTGTAGGGCTCTGTTCTCTCATTGGTGAAACACTGAAACAAATCCTAAGTAAATATATTTTCACTCTGGTTGCTTCCAGACAGTGAAAACCAGCAGCCATACCAGCATCATCCTCTTCCTTCATACCTGGACTACAGATCAAACAGTTCTGTCAAATCTTACCAGACCAGTTACTTCCGCAGCCACTGTGATGAGAGCCAGAGCAGAATGCAAGAGTTTGAGATTCATCTGGGATCAGGCATGGAGAATCTTGGAGGACCGTGTGATCAGACACCATCTCAAGATCAAGCAGTGTTCTGTGATGGGCCACTGAAACCCAAGACAGCGTACAGGTACTGCATCAGATGCTAGTCAGTGAGTAGGCTTTAAGAAAGATCCACACTATAGGATACATCATTCCTGAAGGCTAAACAGTTATTGTGTTACAGTTTTGACAGTAATTCTCTATCAGCTGCTTGTTCCACTAATATTTAAATCTGCAGTCAGGCTGTTAATGGTGATGGTCTTTCTCTTGATGTTCAGACTGAGTGTTCGAGCATTTACTAAACTGTTTGATGAGAAGGATGAGGAGTTTCTCTCTCCGCTCTACACTGATACGTACCTGTCCATGCCTTTTACAACAGATGCAGGTATTACATTCTGCACCGCCAGAATGTAAATGAGGAATTAGATTGCATGTGCTTTGCTAGCTGTTAATGTTTGTATGTGTGTATGTGTGTTCAGAGCCACTGAGTGGGGTCATCGAGGGAGTGAGCGCTGGGCTCTTCCTTTTCGCCACCATGGTGGGTTTAATCGTCCTCCTGATCTGCAGACAGAAAGCACACAAAATGTGAGTCCTACTTTGTATCCTCCACTACAGTCTACAAAATCTATGTGTACATTAAATCTAAAAGTAAATCAGTATGTGCTGTCTTAAATATCAAAGGCCTCTTGTCTAACTTGATGGGTTAGTTGTGATAGATTAGTTGAAATGATAAGGAGTTTGTATTGATGAGGTAGTGGTTTGTGATAGAGATTGACTGATATAGATTTTTTACAACTAATACAGATAATGTTTTATGTTTAGATGTCTGATAATTGTGATCACACCACAAGTACTCAGGGGCGATCAGCGCTATATCTTCTTTTTCACAAGTGCCGAATATGCTTCATTTCCGGCTCTGTGCGTGTTGCCTCTCTCCCTTGCGATTTACGTGAGGCGTCGCATACGTAGAGTTCCAGGCACGGTTATTTTAGCAACAACAGTGGAGACCCGGTGAGCAGCAATGTAGATGGAGACTGGCACCTTTCGCTAAAGCACACTGCAGAAAATGAAAATAAAGCAAAGTGAAACTTTCTTCATCTGTCTGATAAATGACTTGGATGGTTCAGCTAAAGCAGGTTTATTACAGGGCAAGTTACCCTATCATCTTTTTAGACTAACGTCTTTTTTCCTTCTAAATTTAGCTTTATTAATCAGCATGTTACATGCCTTTCATGACAGTTTTTTGTTTTAATTTTGTGAAAATTAATCAGAGATGTCATCATCTCTGATTATTAGTCATAATTAATAGAAATTATTTCTTAGCCTGGCTAGTAGAGTTATCTGCTTCTGATGAGAATGTTCCCATTATTTCATAGTCAGCCCATTTATACTTACCTTAAGCAAACAGTATTTTTAATATGTAAATTGTTAGTTTATTGTTATTAGATTCTCACATTAGGAAAATATTAAAACGGTTCATTCAGACTTTTACATTTTCTACATTTTCTTTCAGGGGTTACCCCTGAACCCCCACACATGACTGCTGTCACCCAGCTTAAATAAAATGTTGATCTTATCTTGTAATATTAATATCCAAGTGCCCTTGACTAATGAACTCTATGAAATATATTAGTCTAATCTTTTTATTAGAAGATCCCTAACACCTGCTTTTGCTTTGTCTCCGTCCTCATCTCTGCTTTGAAGAGACTGTTTTGACTGTTTAAATTATTATTATTTTTTTACAAAGTACTGTTGCTGCCAACGTGGAAAGTTATAATAACTATTCAAAAAACAAACAAAAAAAAAACAAACAAAAAAAAAATGTCAAAGCCATACTGACTACTGAAACCGTGCATGTATTTTCCGGACCTTTGCTGTGAAGGAAATGTAGAGACCGGACCTCTTGAATCTTTAATTGAATACCTCTGGCCTAGTTCTTCCATGGAACACAAAAGGAATTTTTTTTAAGTCTTCAGTGAGTTTATTTGCATAAAAAAAAAAAAAAAACACTTGGTGACAATCATATGGATTACAATCAGTGTTTGTGATATGAATGAAGACATTCAGATCAGCTTGAAGTCTTGTCAGTTCTTCAGTAAAAGAAGCAGCTCATTAGTCACTTGGTTAGAACACAAGAGCTCGCCCTGGTGACAGAACGATTTTTTCTGTCATGTTGGATCTTTTTCCCGTTGCTGGAACCATTAACTCAGAAGAGAGTCCCGATGGTCAATTAATTAACGACCTCCTGCTGGCAGATGCTAATGTGCGTATCTTCTCCCTCTGCCTTGCCGGTGATTATGTTAATGAAGATCACACCTGAAAATCACTCGAAAAATTGGCTAGTGTGATGCTGGCTTTAGACATCCAGCCATTCAGTGAAAATTATATACTACAGTATATACTTTATAGTCTGTATTTAGCTATTATAGTAACGCACTTCTCACTCCATCGTCAGATCTACCATATACAGTAATTCAGCTCTGATTATCATACAATATTACTTCAAGTTCTTGGCTCATTTTGAGCTGGCAAAACTAAGTGATCTTGGAAACTTGAGATTTGCGCCGACTACATTATTGAGTCAGTGAGTCGTTTACTCGAGAACCTCGCACATGGATCAGTCTGAATCCCGCACAAATCATAGAGCCGACCAGCTAAACTAGTTCATTGAAAAGAATCAGCTCAAAATAATTAATTATTTCATCACATACTGTTTCGTGATGAATTGTTTCATTACAAATCGGACATCACCAGTTTTTATTTCTCAACTCTAAAATAACGAGGAACAGCATGTTTTATCGAAACTTTCAAGAGGACCACCAAAATGATCTGGATTATCAGATCACCATTTTCAAAAGTTTTTTTTTTTTTTTTTTTCAAATCATGCAGCCCTAGTTAATGGTAAAATGTTAATGGTGATGGGTTTGTGATGGTGGCTTTTGCATGATGAGTTAATGATCATGGATCTGTGATGATAAGTTTAACATGATGGGTTTGTGTGTTTTCCAGGGGTGCTCAGGAGCCTGTAGTTAGAATGAGTTTGAGAAGAGAAAAAGCAGCCTCTGGAACTCACATCATTGTTAGAGGGTAACAACTACTGCACTTATATTATAACTAAAGTTCCCTATCTGTCACTCACTCGACGTTGGTGTCGATGTAGTGACACTAGGGGTCACTCTTGGGAGCCCGAGACACCTCTGGTCTTTGATAAAAGGCCAATGAAGATTGGCGAGTGGTATTTGCATGCCACTCCCCCGAACATACGGGTATAAAAGGAGCTGGTATGCAACCACTCATTCAGATTTTCTCTTCGGAGCCGAACGGTCATGCTCATTGAGCTGAATAGCACTGTTCATTCACCTCTGCTGGATCTGACGGCGCATTTCAGCGGCTTCTCCCTCCTCTGCACTGGTGCACTGCAGAGAACGCCCCTGGGCGCTTCGGCAGAAAAACTAGAGAGTATATTTTCTAAAAGAGCGTTTTTCCCCTCTAAAAGAGTATATTTCTCTAAAAGAGCGCACACACGGAACGTCTTTTTAAAGACGCGTCTTTCTAAAGATGCCTTTCCGTTCATGTGTTATTCCTGGTTGCGGTCGTTTTCTCTCAACTTCAGATGGTCATGATCGCTGTCTTTTGTGTCTTGGCGCGACCCACATGGAGGCAGCATTTATGAATGGTTCATGTTCTCACTGCGAGAACATGACCATGGCAACGTTGCGGTCACAGCTTGCTTTCGTAAGGAAGCAAGCCACCCCAGCGGCTCCCCGCCTTGGTCCTCCTACCTACAGGTATGAGGTCAGCGTGGCTGGCGCTGGGGGCGATTTGGGGACCTCAATGGGATCGCCTCCGCCGGGTATCCCCCCGCGGACCTCCCATTCCCCAGCACGCTCGTTTGCCCCAATCGGGCTTCTGGATGAGTTCGCCGGCTCGTCGCACGGCGAGTCTAGCTTCTTGTTCGAGGCCCGCGAAGATGATGAGCTCTCGAGCGCAGCATCGGAGAGCGGGCTTGTCCAGTCAGACGCAGAAGCCTCAGCTGGGCTTCCCCCTTCGGGGACGGTCGCCCAGTTACAGGCCGATGCCGAAATGACGGACATGCTTTCCCGGGCAGCCACGAGCGTCGGGCTAGAGTGGAACCCTCCGCTCTCCCCTGAACCCTCGCGGCTTGATGATTGGTTTCTGGGCTCGCGGCGCCGCTCAAACCAGCCGCGCCCCGCTCCAGTGCCATTCCTCCCGGAGGTGCATGAGGAGCTGACGAAGTCGTGGGAGGCACCTTTTACTGCCCTACCCCGACTCCACAGTTCCCCTGCTCTCACTACCCTCGATGGCGGGGCGGCCAGGGGCTATACGGCGATCCCCCCGGTGGATAAGGCACTCGCGGTGCACTTATGCCCGCAGAGCGCCGCCACCTGGCGCGCCTGCCCAGGTTCAGCGGTATTCACTTCACCTTCGTCAAGGGCGAAAACACTGTTACCCTGCGCGCGGAAATCGCTACCCTCCTACGGAAGGGCGCGATAGAACCTGTCCCTCCAGCTGAGATGAAGAAAGGGTTTTACAGCCCCTACTTCATCGTACCAAAGAAAGGCGGTGGGTTGCGGCCAATCTTGGACCTGCGAGTACTGAACCGGGCTTTACACAGACTCCCGTTCAAGATGCTGAAGCAAAGACACATTTTAGCGAGCGTCCGGCATCAAGATTGGTTCGCGGCGGTAGACCTGAAGGACGCATACTTTCACGTCTCGATCCTTCCTCGACACAGACCCTTCCTGCGGTTTGCGTTCGAGGGTCAGGTGTATCAGTACAAAGTCCTCCCTTTCGGCCTGTCCCTGTCTCCTCGCGTCTTTACGAAGATCGCAGAGGCTGCCCTTGCCCCGTTAAGGGAGGTGGGCATTCGCATTCTCAACTATCTCGACGACTGGCTAATCTTAGCTCACTCTCGAGACGTGTTATGCGCACACAGGGACCTGGTGCTCTTGCACCTCAGCCGACTAGGGCTTCGGGTCAACTGGGAAAAGAGCAAGCTCCTCCTGGTTCAGAGCATTTCTTTTCTCGGTTTGGAGTTGGACTCAGTCTCCCTGACGGCGTGCCTTACGAACGAGCTCGTCCAGTCGGTGCTGACCTGTTTGAAGGCGTTTAAACAGAAAACAGCGGTTCCACTGAAACTTTTTCAGAGGCTCCTGGGGCATATGGCATCCTCGGCGGTGGCCACCCCGCTCGGGTTGATGCATATGAGGCCGCTTCAGCACTGGCTCCAGATTCGAGTCCCGAGACAGGCATGGCACCACGGGACACACCGCGTGGCCATTACGTCGGTCTGTCACCATCTTTTCAGCCCTTGGACCGACCTCTCGTTTCTATGAGCAGGTGTTCCCCTAGAACTGGTCTCCAGGTGCGTCGTGGTCACGACAGACGCCTCCAAAACGGTCTGGGGCGCTGTTTGCAACGGGCATGCAGCCACCGGCCTCTGGACGGGTCCGTGGCTGCGTTGGCACATCAACTGCCTCGAGTTACTGGCAATTCTGCTCGCCCTGCGGAGGTTCCGGCCGTTGATCCAGGGCAAGCACGTGCTAGTTCGGACAGACAGCACGGCAGCGGTAGCATATGTCAACCGCCAAGGCGGTCTGCGCTCCCGCTGTATGTCACAACTCGCCCGCCATCTCCTCCTCCGGAGTCAGCAGCACCTCAAGTCGCTGCGAGCCACTCATATCCCGGGCAACCTCAACGCTACAGCGGACGCGCTGTCACGGCAGGTTTCCCGCAGGGGAAAGTGGAGACTCCACCCTCAGGTGGTCCAGCTGATTTGGAGTTGATTCGGTCAGGTACAGGTGGACCTGTTCGCCTCCCAAGAATCCTCCCACTGCCCGCTCTGGTACGCCCTCACCGAGGCTCCCCTCGGCATAAACGCGCTGGCACACAGCTGGCCCCCTGGCATTCGCAAATACGCGTTTCCCCCAGTGAGCCTACTTGCACAGACTCTGTGCAAGGTCAGGGAGGACGAGGAGCAGGTCGTCCTAGTAGCACCCTACTGGCCCACCCAGACATGGTTCTCGGACCTCACGCTCCTCGCGACAGCTCCCCCCTGGCAAATTCCCCTGAGGAAGGACCTTCTTTCTCAGGGATGGGGCACCCTCTGGCACCCACGCCCAGACCTCTGGAATCTCCACGTCTGGTCCCTGGATGGGACGCAGAAGACCTAGGTGGCCTACCACCCGCGGTGGTAGACACGATCACTCAGGCTAGGGCCCCCTCTACGAGCCGCCTGTATGCCTTGAAGTGGCGTCTGTTCGCTAAGTGGTGTTCTTCTCGACACGAAGACCCCCAGAGATGCGCAGTCGGATCAGTGCTTTCCTTCCTGCAGGAGAGGTTGGAAGGGAGGCTGTCCCCTTCCACCTTGAAGGTGTATGTTGCTGCCATAGCAGCACACCATGACGCAGTTGATGGTAAGTCCTTAGGGAAGCACGACCTGATCATCAGGTTCCTAAGAGGCGCTAAGAGGCTGAATCCCTCCAGACCGCCCCTCGTTCCCTAATGGGATCTCTCCGTAGTTCTTCAGGGCCTACAGAGAGCCCCCTTTGAGCCTTTGCAGTCAGTCGAGCTTAAGGCACTCTCCCTGAAAACTGCCCTCCTGACTCTGCTCACTTCCATCAAGAGGGTAGGTGACCTGCAAGCGTTCTCTGTTCTCGAAACGTGCCTGGAGTTCGGTCCGGGCTATTCTCACGTGATCCTGAGACCCCGACTGGGCTATGTGCCCAAGGTTCCCACCACTCCTTTTAGCGACCAAGTGGTGAACCTGCATGCGCTGCCCCAGGAGGAGGCAGACCCAGCCCTGGCGTTGCTGTGTCCGGTGCACGCTTTGCGCATCTATTTGGATCGCACGCAGAGCTTTAGACTCTCTGAGCAGCTCTTTGTCTGCTTTGGTGTACAGCGGAAAGGAAGCGCTGTCTCCAAGCAGAGGATCGCCCACTGGCTTGTTGATGCCATATCTATGGCATATCTCGCCCAAGACATGCCGCCCCCGGTAGGGCTACGAGCCCATTCTACCGGTGGTGTAGCGGCTTCTTGGGCCCTGGCCAGAGGTGCCTCTCTAACAGACATTTGTAGAGCAGCGGGCTGGGCAACACCCAACACCTTTGCAAGGTTCTACAACCTCCGGGTGGAACCGGTTTCGTCCCAGGTAGTGGCACGCAACTTAAGCGGATAAGCCCGGGATAGCCGGCCGGGTGTATCACTTGCACATAGCGCCTTCCACCTCCTTTTGAGCTGAAGACGTGCGCTGTTAATTCCCAGTAGTGTTCACAAAACTTGTTCCTGGTTGACTTCCTCTGAGCCCTGTGGCAGTCAAGTTTTCGGAGAGACTCACTGCCGGCCCAGTACACGCGCTGACTAAGAGCCCGGTTCTGGGGTAGGTGCTCCGCATGTGGTGGTTCCCTGTAAAGCTAACCCCATGTGATCTATATCTTCCGCTAATTCATTTCCCTGCTGGCAAACTGCATCTTCCTTGGGCAGAGCCCCTCTGCCCCAGTCTCCATGTTGTAGTACCTCCTCCCCCATTGGGCAGGATCTACCTTGAAGGCTTTCCACATGGTTGGAAAGACCATGTGACGTATTTTTCCACTTAAATATCCCCCCCCCCCCCTCTCTGGGGTGAGGTGTGGTCTCCGTGGTGTCCTCCCCTTGGGAGGGACACCCCCCGACTAGACCTGGCGGCCCAGTCGGATAATCCCCCTTCTTTTTTAGGGAGTGGAAAAAGAGAAGGGGAAAAGAGGCCACGACTGGGTTAAGCCCGTCTCTATCTTTGGGTAGTCGACTTGTCCCCAAAAGGGGCCGTTCGACACTCATAACTGTGTTGGGGGAGGTTACGTGTCGACCTGGAGTGCTGGCTATGAGGCACACAGCAAGTCTGCCCACCACACACCGCCAGTTCACGTAACACAGTTCAGCCTTGTGGCGTTTTGTATAGGGACCCCTAGTGTCACTACATCGACACCAACGTCGAGTGAGTGACAGATAGGGAACGTCATGGTTACTGGTGTAACCTCCGTTCCCTGATGGAGGGAACGAGACGTTGGTCCCTCCTGCCACAACGCTGAACTACCCGCTGAAATGGCCGGACCTTATATCGGCTCCTCAGCGTAAAACCTGAATGAGTGGTTGCATACCAGCTCCTTTTATACCCGTATGTTCGGGGGAGTGGCATGCAAATACCGCTCGCCAATTTTCATTGGCCTTTTATCAAAGCCCAGAGGTGTCTCGGGCTCCCAAGAGTGACCCCTAGTGTCACTACATCGACACCAACGTCTCGTTCCCTCCATCAGGGAACGGAGGTTACACCAGTAACCATGACTGTTATACCACAGTTTACTGTTGTGGTGCTGTCATTATCACTGTGATTATTACAGTACTGAAAGAAATATTTTATCCATATACCAGGAAACATCACATTACACTATTATACATTGTATACTGAAAATGCTACAATGTTGTTCTCTTCTGTGTTTTAGGAACCGTCGGGTTTCAAGGTACTGTATTTCTCTGAGAGGAAAATACATCATGTAGGTCTACAAAATAGCAAAATCATCACATGATAAGGGTTTAAGTTTAATGTAACTAAACAACAATTACAAAAGCATATACATCATGTGATGTAAGTCATGTTAGAGCATATCATTTTCAGATTATCAGTACAAGATATCACACAATCTGCACAGTGATGGACTAGTGTTTAATAAACATGAGTTCCAAATATTTCAGCTGCAAGCAAGTGTCATGAAAACTAATGATTTAAGACAAGGAAACCATTTGAAGTAATGACAGCATTTTTTCCAAACATGGGAACTGCATGACAAATCTCCAATAGTCGAATTTATAAACACTTTAAAAATTACTGCAGAGTGACACAAAAGTACAATCTCACAATTTACAACAGAACTGAAGCAGTATTTAAGAGAAATATTCTTTCAAAATGTTGTTCTTTTTTATTTATTGTAAGATGTTGTCTGTTCAAAATACAGCCCTATCAGTATTACAAATTTTGAGTCACATTTGGCCAAACTTCGAGCAGACTCCAGCTACCTACTTTCAGAGGAATACGAGGTAAAATATCCTCTGAATTTCTGTTTGTTATATTCAGAGTAGTTCATGTTTTCTGAATAACCACAATAAACGTTGTGTGACCTTGTGATTCTGCTTTCAGGATCTTAAAGATGTTGGTCGTAATCAGCCACAAGACTCGGCATTATTGCCTGAAAATAGAGGAAAAAATCGCTACAATAATATACTGCCTTGTATGTTTCTTCTGGATACGTCAGACTATTTCTTACAATAGGATACATTTAAAAGTTTCTTGATTTTTACTTTACTGTTGTTCTTGAAACAGATGACTCCACTCGAGTGAAGCTGTCTTATGTCGATGATGATTCGTGCTCAGACTATATTAATGCCAGCTATATTCCTGTAAGATCTTCAGCTTTATATCAATGAACCTGAGTAACTTGATTATAAGATCTCATGTAAAGCACATCTTTTGTGTCTATGGTGAAGTTTTAAAATAGTTCAGCAACAGTAACAATGTGTTAGCAATTGCAATGTTCCAAAATGTAGTGAACTGCCTATGGAGGCAGCATTTAAAGGCATCATAGGAACTCCTGACACAAAGGCTGTTCCAAAAGGTAAGCAACTCAATTTAGCTGATTCCTAAGGCAAAACTCTAATGCAGCATCACATGTATCATTTGTACAGAAGTCAATCTAATGCTGGAAAAGGTTGTACTTACAAGGTTCAAAAATCGTTATTATGATGTGATGTGCATTCAAGTGATTTTAGTCTAAAAGAATGGGCCTGTTTTCAATTTCATAAAAGTAAAAAAAATAAATACAAGATGGTGGATAATGTAAGAGAAAAGTTTGGATTATAAAAACTCAATATGGAATGAATTATATGAATTATATATATATATATATATATATATATATATATATATATATATATATATATATATATTTCAACTAATAAATTTTTTTTAAACTATTTTGCTCAAAATGTATGTGCTACTGTGTATATGCTTATTAGAGTATAGAGTGTAATAGTTCGTACACACCGTTTCAACCATCTTGGTTCCGGAATTATTTTTCCCATTCATTTTTTACAGAGATTTCATAAAATCCTTCATAAAAAAGTAATAAAAAGCCATGAACCAAAATAGCCAGTTCCGAGGGGAATCACAACATTACATACTTTGATTTGAAGCAAAAAAGTATTTGAAAATCAAACAAAAATATAAAGGTACAAGACTGTGTACTTAATGTCTTTCATAAGGAAATGAACTACAATCCCATGAAGCATTGCAAATGATTTAAAACGTATATTAAAAAACTATCATTAAAAATTTTGTAAAATGTACAAATATTTAAAGTGGTTTATTATATATTGAAACAATATTCAGATATTTGCAATTATATAAGTAGTTTGAGATTGTAGGGAGAGTGACTTGTGTCATTCAATGTGCGTCATAGGAGTCAAATACCCAACGGAAAACAATGTATGGGTTTATTTACTTGCGGAACCAGATTGTTGTGTTCCTCAAGGTTAGGATGCTGTCTTCAAAAGAGAATGCTGCCTCAGAAAACAGCTCACTAGGTTTTGGAACAGAGACACTCAATTACATATTGTTTATTTATTAGATATGGAATATGATTATTAGGGCTGTCAACTGATTAAAATATTTCATCAAATTAATAACATTATTGCAATTAATCGCATATCAATATTTATTGAAAAAAGACACCAAAAAGATCAGGGGCTTAAACCCCCTTAAACTCAAAGGGGGGCGCTATATCATGAAAAAAGTCTTTGTATACATACATCAGACATATGAGGTATCATTGGAAAGCTTAGAATCTGAACATTCAGAGATAACCATTACCTCTGCATTTGTTACTTAAAACTCGCATTGAAAATTAGCTTAATGGGGTAGAAATATATGAAAATAAAGGTCCTTCACATAGCACATAAATGGACATATATCAAATGAAAGGTCTTACTCTCAATGTGACTGTACAGTTAATTATTAATTAGTTAATTTTTAGTTAATTAGTTAATGTTGCCCTAAAACTACAGTTCAAAAGATTTTTTAAAGAATCAATGTGAAATGTTATTTCTGTAAATCATCAAAAAACTCAGCAAAAAAAAAAAAAAAAAAAAAAAAAACGTCCTCTCATTTTCAACTGCTTTTATTTTCAGCAAACTTAACATGTGTAAATATTTGTATGAACATAAAAAGATTCAACAACTAAAACATAACTGTGACTAACAGAAAAGTCAGTATCTGGTGTGGCCACCAGCTGCATGCAGTGCATCTCCTCCTCATGGACTGCACCAGATTTGTCAGTTCTTGCTGTGAGATGTTACCCCACTCTTCCACCAAGGCACTTGCAAGTTCCCGGACATTTCTGGGGAGAATGGCCCTAGCCCTCACCCTCCGATCCAACAGGTCCCTGACGTGCTCAATGGGATTGAGATCCGAGCTCTTCGCTGGCCATGACAGAACACTGACATTCCTGTCTTGCAGGAAATCACGCACAGAACAAGCAGTATGGCTGGTGACATTGTCATGCTGGAGGGTCATGTCAGGATGAGCCTGCAGGAAGGGTACCACATGAAGGAGGAGGATGTCTTCCCTGTAACGCACAGTGTTGAGATTGCCTGCAATGACAACAAGCTCAGTCCAATGATGCTGTGACACACCGCCCCAGAGTATAACGGACCCTTCGCCTCCAAATCGATCCCAATCCAGAGTACAGGCCTCGGTGTAACGCTCATTCCTTCGACGATAAACGCGAGTCCAACCATCACCCCTGGTGAGACAAAACCACGACTCATCAGTGAAGAGCACTTTTTCTAGTCCTGTCTGGTCCAGCGAAGGTGGGTTTGTGCCCATAGGCGACATTGTTGCCGGTGATGTCTGGTAAGGACCTACCTTACAACAGGCCTACAAGCCCTCAGTCCAGCCTCTCTCAGCCTATTGCGGACAGTCTGAGCACTGATGGAGGGATTGTGCGTTCCTGATGTAACTCGGGCAGTTGTTGTTGCCATCCTGTACCTGTCCTGCAGGTGTGATATTCAGATGTACCGATCCTGTGCAGGTGTTGTTACACGTGGTCTGCCACTGCGAGGATGATCAGCTGTCCTTCCTGTCTCCCTGTAGCGCTGTCTTAGGCGTCTCACAGTCCGGACATTGCAATTTATTACCCTGGCCACATTTGCAGTCCTCATGCCTTCATGCAGCATGCCTAAGGCACGTTCACGCAGATGAGCAGGGACTCTGTGCATCTTTCTTTTGGTGTTTTTCAGAGTCAGTAGAAAGGTCTCTTTAGTGTCCTATGTTTTTATAACTGTGACCTTAATTGCCTACCGTCTGTAAGCTGTTAGTGTCTTAACGACCGTTCCACAGGTGCATGTTCATTAATTGTTTATGGTTCATTGAACAAGCATGGAAAACATTGTTTAAATCCTTTACAATAAAGATCTGTAAAGTTATTTGGATTTTTACAAAATGATCATTAAAATACAGTGTCCTGAAAAAGGGACATTTCTATTTTTGCTGAGTTTACAAACATCTCTTTTATGCTCCAATAACTGCTGCTGTAAGCCCCAAATAGCTAAAATGTTTATATCTGCTTTTACCTTAGGATGTTCTCCAAACAATGAGCCATTGTTTACTTGTCTGTGAGCTTGCTTGGCTATTCCAAATAATCCAATGTATATCTTAGATGTCCAGAACAAAATATGCCATTCAGAAGGAAAAGCATGCAAAACAAATCATCAGAAAATATGTTTTCGACTATTGATTATAAAATATTACCGTAAAGGGGAGGATCTCAGCTTTCTAATGACATGTAGATTGAGCTTCTAGTCCACTCAGAGGCCGAGATATTAAATGAAACAACGAGGGTGGTGCTTGATCTGAAAATAAGACTGAATGTCTATGGACGAGCACATCTGTGAGGTCTAAAATGCGTTAGACTGCCACCTACATTTCAGATCTGTATATTGTGATGGAATGTGATAGAGAAAAAACAATTCTAGTGCTTTCTGCCACCTAGTGGAATAAAATGAGACTTTTCAAAGTGAGGTTGAGTGAACAGCACCAGAATTACATGTTTACAAAGTTAGGACAACAACAAAATCATTTGTGGGAGGTTCTCTGAAAAATGAGACCAATTTTTTTGCAATTAGCCCACATTATTTAAATTGAGTGTGAAAAATTGCAGACGGCTGCCAAAAAATGCACCATGAGTTTAAGGGTTAAGCCTTAATTTTTTATTTCATTTTTTTATTAATTTTTTGAACATTACTTTTCATATTATTAATCACACTGAAATAACATGTTAAATTGACAGCCCTAATGATTATATTAAATTTCATATTCTAAACTGGCCAAATGACATGTGATCCAGTTAGTTAAAAATGTGCCTTGTACTCTTAAGGGCAATAACTTCAGACGGGAGTATATAGCGACTCAGGGTCCGTTACCCGGCACTAAAGATGATTTCTGGAAGATGATCTGGGAGCAGAATGTGCACAACATTGTTATGGTGACACAGTGTGTAGAGAAAGGAAGGGTATGTGCATATGATCACATATCTTCATTAAAGTTACATTATGGCATCAATTCAAAGAGTTTGTTTTTCTTTCTCATAAAAAGGTAAAGTGTGACCATTACTGGCCATTTGATCAGGAACCGCTGTACTATGGAGATCTGGTCGTCCAGATGCAGTCCGAGTCTGTGCTGCCGGAGTGGACCATCCGAGAATTCAAGATCTGTAATGTGGGTATAACCTCACCGAGACCTCCCTCGCAGATTAATTATAATGGAGATGTAAATGAGCTATGGTGCATGTCTCAACAGGAGGAACATCTGAGCTACTCCAGAGTGGTACGTCAGTTCCACTACACCGTGTGGCCTGATCACGGAGTTCCAGAGATCACACAGTCACTCATTCAGTTTGTCAGGACCGTGAGGGACTATATCAACCGAACACCCTTCTCTGGAGCCACTGTAGTGCACTGCAGGTGGAGTATTAGATTTTAATAACAGAATTACCTGTATAAGAGTCTCCTGAAGCCAGACTTTTTTAATATTGCAATAAAGTCTGGTCCAGTCTGCAATTATGGGGTGGATTAACCCTGGAAAATACTTCCTACAGGTGGAATGATGAACCCTGACTTCCGGACAGGGCTAAATGCTTAAATTTTTTTTTTTGGTTGCATTGGTGCGACCAATGTTACTACAGATCTCTCCCTCTCTCCGTTTATGCGCTGTCAGTTTCTGTTAAGCAACATCAAATGACAAACACATCAAAAGCGAAACGATTCACCACCTGGACCAATTATCAGCACGGCTTAATGGACAAAGCAGCGCAAGTGCAAAGCAGGTACATTTTAATTTCGGTCAGCCTCAAGCTCTCAGAGGTGTACCGCTGATCAATACTGCGCTGCAAGAACCAATGAGAAGCACGGCACGAGTCCGATTGAATTAAAACATATTCGAATTCTAACCTCTACGAATTTACTAACTGTTTTAACTATAGTACTTTAGGCAAAAATAGATTCATAAATACTATCTTATCAATACTAGAGCTCTATTAAAATAATTTATAATAGGCTACATTAGGGGAGTGAGGGAATATCAGTACTTTTTTATTTTTATTTTTATTTTTTTAACTACAGCAGTTTATAAATATTTATATTTTGTATTTATAACTTTTAAATGTTTAGGGTACTCTTTTTAATGACAAAAATGCCATAGTTTGTTATATAGAATTCATGTTAGGCCTACATCTAACCATGGTAGTAAAGATCCATGCTTGGATTTACCTGAAGTTACCATAGTTACCATTTAAATTAAGAATTCAATAAAAAAAATTAATTTAACGTTAAGTTAAACTTAATGTGATGGCTATTATTTAATTCAAACTTTTATATTTATAATTGTATTTATAATTTTTATATGAACAGTCAATGTGCATAGCAATTAAACTGTTTAGTAATAAATAATAATAATACAAAATATATTAATTTAATGTTATCTGCATCTTTATTTTCCATCCAAACAGAAAAAGAAATAAAATAGAGTCTTAATGTTCAAAATTATTGATTCTGAAGCAAGCCTCTCCACATTTCTTTGCCCAGTTTTTTGGATTTGGTCAATAGTAAAAAGTTGATTGTTTAATAATTCTTGAGGTAATTTACTCACACCACATCCAGTGGTTTCCCATGTAATGTTTGACAGCGAGACAACAACAGGCGAAGGTAAGAAAGTGCAGCAACATTAGTTATGGTTGGTAAGAGGAGCCCAGGTAAAGGTTGGACATGGTGTAGGGTCAGTTAACAACTTTTTAACAAGCTTTTCTTTCTAAATGTAAAGTGACTGAATGGCCATTCCCAAACATATGGCGATTTTTTTGGCATAAAAGTGACAGAAAAGATACTCGAAAATGAACTGATACTGTATTTAAATAAGCTGGCCACCTGTACCTCTCGTCAATGTTAAATGTCGGTTAACTTCAAGCCTTTCTTCAAGATTTTCAGTGATAAAGTGATAAATTAAGCTACCAATCTCTCTTTATCCACTTGGGCATTCCTTTCTTCATTTTAATTCTTCATTTTCCACCTTCCTTTTTCTGTTCTGTGCCCCAGACCAGGACGCATTCACCCTCTGACCATTTTTGTCATGTGACAGTAAGAGCAACCCCGGTAGACAGAGGGTGAGCGGTAGCTACTGTATAAAGTTACCTCTTTATAAAAACCAAAAACAAATTAAAATGCATATTTGAACCCAATTAAAATGCTAAGAACATTTTAAGTTAAATAAAATAAATCCTTTCATAAGTGTGCTTTTAATGTTTTTACTAAGTATGATTTGAAGTTTGATTTGAGTAGCGCTTGTCATTATAGTGTGTACTATGCATCAGACAGTCAGTGAACAAACTGTGGCAGTGCTGTCTGAGAATTAAACAATCTGACAGTGAATGTTGGTTTGTGTTTCTTTCCGGTAGTGCTGGAGTGGGCCGCACCGGGACCTTCATTTCTCTCGACAGGATCCTTCAGCAGCTGGACACAAGAGACACGGTGGACATCTACAGCGTCGTGTTTGATCTGAGACTTCATCGCACATACATGGTCCAGACAGAGGTGAGCTTCCCTTCGTAAATAACATTGCAAATAATGACCAGGGCCAGTTTGTGGGGTCCTAAGCCATATCATGAAAATGGGCCCCAATGGTTTAAAAATGGTCATAACTTTAAAACTATATAGCCTTTGCAGACATGGTTTCTTTGTTTAAGAGAAAACAGTGTTGTATAAAGTATCCATTTGTCATACTTGAGTAAAAGTAAAGATACCTTCATGGAAACTGACTCAAGTAAAAGTTAAAGTAGCTATGAGAAAACAACTTAAGTAAAAGTATTAAAATAACTGATGTTAAATTTACCTAAGTATCAAAAGTACATTGCATAAATTATGGAACAGTTAATTAAACCCATGGCAACTTATTTGATTGGTGGTGCTCAACATTTACTCACCCTCATGCCATCCCATATGTGTATGACTTTCTTTCATCTGTAGAAAACATACAAATATTTTTAGAAGAATATTTCAGCTCTATAGGTCAATTCAATGCAAGTGAATGGTGGCCAGACATTTCAAGCTAGAAAAAGCACATTAAGGGAGCATAAAGTTATCCATACTACTACAGTGGTTAAATCCATGTCATCTGAAGTGATTCAGTTGGTTTTGTATGAGAACAAACCAAATTGTAAGTCATTTTCACTGTATAGCTTACCATTGCAATCTCTAGGCACGATCATGATTTCAAGCTTGATTTCACTTTCTAGTGCTTGACGCATGCACAGAGCCCTAGATGGTGCTATAGGAAATGTAATTGAGCTTGAAATCCTGATCGCCAAGGAGACTGCTAATGTCAAGTTTTATAGTCGAAAAAGGAGTTATAATGTGGTCTGTTCTCACCCAATACCAATTGGATCCGTTCAGAAGACATTGGTAAAACCACTGGAGTCTTATGGATTACACTTATGCTGCATTTATATGCTTTTTGGAGCTTCAAAGATTTGGCCACCATTCACTTACATTGAACTGACCTACAAAACAGCTATATTTTTTTGTTTGTGTTCTACAGAAAAAAAATGAAAGTCATACACATCTTGGATCGAATGAGGGTGAGAAAATTATAAGAGAATTTTAATTTTTAAATGATCTATCCATTTAATGGCGCATTCAAGTCACATCAGAATGATCATATTTATGGGATGAGTGTAAATGAACACCACAGTCCATAGAAATTGGAACATTGGAGGAGGGAGTTGAGTCGTATTAGTTACCAGAACAAAGACTTGTGTGGGTGGGCTCTTTTCATTTGGGCCAATAAGTAACTATCCAGCAACCACCCAGAACACCTGGCAACTGCATAGCAATGTGCTGAAACACAAGCTGTCTCTCATTTCAAAGGCTACGCTCTAGGTAAGATGCGTCCATTGAAGGCTGCAGTATACCGAACGTCCTCCTTTAAATAGGCTTAGTTGAAATGAGACGGCCTTCGTAGGACAAACGTAAACAGAACGTAACATGGTTGCTATGACAGCAAGCACAACTGGCTCTCAAGCTGTGCGAGTGCTCTAAATGAAAGGGGAAACTGAGGTAAACTTCCAGAGTGAGGAAAAGGGCTGGAAAAATCACTCTGGACCCCACTCACCCAGCCCACTACATTT
Organism: Myxocyprinus asiaticus; assembly: GCF_019703515.2. Lineage (NCBI taxonomy): Eukaryota > Metazoa > Chordata > Actinopteri > Cypriniformes > Catostomidae > Myxocyprinus > Myxocyprinus asiaticus. The sequence continues at coordinate 31,347,516 of NC_059389.1, forward strand.
TTTAACTGTTACCTTCTGGCCGTCAGGCACAGGAAGAGTTTTTTCCCTCAGACTATCCATCTCATGAACTGTTAAAACTGCCCCACTGAGCAATAATTATGTGCAATACACAGCTTAGTCTATTTATATTTATCCAACATATCCTACCTCTCCTACTGTTACATTTCCTTGCTGTATATAACAGATATGTACCATGTTAAAAAGAAAACATGAGTGAGCAGGCAAAACACATTTCTTTTATTTCTTATGGGATTCATATTCAACTGTAGGTTATAATAGAATGGCACAATCATAAAACAAAACATGGCAACAAAAAAAAAAAATGAAATGACCCCTGTTCAAAAGTCTGCATACCCTTAGATCTTAATACTGTGTATTGCCCCCTTTAGCATCAATGACAGCATGCAGTCTTTTGTAATAGTTGTCTATGAGGCCCCAAATTCTTGCAGGTGGTATAGCTGCCCATTCGTCTTGGCAAAATGCCTCCAGGTCATGCAAAGTCTTTGGTCATCTTGCATGAACCGCACGTTTAAGATCTCACCAGAGTGTCTTGATGATATTAAGGTCAGGAGACTGTGATGGCCACTCCAGAACCTTCACCTTTTTCTGCTGTTAACCACTGGAGGGAAAACTTGGCCTCGCGCTTAGGGTCATTGTCATGCTGGAAAGTCAGAGAGCATCCCATGTGCAGCTTTTGTGCAAAAGAATGCAAATTGTCTGCCAGTATTTTCTGATAACATGCTGCATTCATCTTGCCATCAATTTTTACAAGATTCCCCATGCCTTTAGAGCTCACACACCCCCAAAACATCAGTGATCCACCACCATGCTTCACAGTGGGGATGGTATTCTTCTCACTATAGGCCTTGTTGACCCCTCTCCAAACAAAGCTCTATTTTGGTCTCGTCACTCCAAATTACAGTGTGCCAGAAGCTGTAAGGTGTGTCAAGGTGTTGTCGGGCATATTGTAACCAGGCTTTTTTGTGGCATTGGCGCAGTAAAGGCTTCTTTCTGGCAACTCGACCATGCAGCTCATTTTTGTTCAAGTATCGTCGTATTGTGCTCCTTGAAACAACCACACCGTCTTTTTCCAGAGCAGCCTGTATTTCTCCTGAGGTTACCTGTGGGTTTTTCTTTGTATCCCGAACAATTCTTCTGGCAGTTGTGGCTGAAATCTTTCTTGGTCTACCTGACCGTGGCTTGGTATCAAGAGATCCCCGAATTTTCAACTTCTTAATAAGTGTTTGAACAGTACTGACTGGCATATTCAAGGCTTTGGATATCTTTTTATATCCTTTTCCATCTTTATAAAGTTCCATTACCTTGTTACGCAGGTCTTTTGACAGTTCTTTTCTGCTCCCCATGGCTCAGTATCTAGCCTGCTCAGTGCATCCACGTGAGAGCTAACAATCCCATTGACTATTTATACACAGACACTAATTGCAATTTAAAAAGCCACAGGTGTGGGAAATTAACCTTTAATTGCCATTTAAACCTGTGTGTGTCACCTTGTGTGTCTGTAACGAGGCTAAACATTCAAAGATATGTAAACTTTTGATCAGGGCGATTTATGTTATCATTATGATTTAAAAAGGATTATTATCACTATGTGATAATAAATGGCTTCATATGATCACTATCCTTAAATAAAAGACATAGTCATATTTTCAAAATCAATGCCAAAATTTCACAATTTCTGCCATGGGTAACTTTTGAGCACAACTGTATATATATATATATATATATATATATAGTCTTATTGTGTATTTCTACAGTATATATACTAATATTTTCTATTCGCTTTTCATTTTTATTCAATTTTTTTTTATTATCTCTGTCTTGTTGTATTGTTTGTGCACTGGAAGCTTCTGTCACCAAGACAAATTCCTTGTATGTGTAAGCATATCTGGCAATAAAGCTCATTCTGATTCTGATCATTCTAAACTTTAAGAGAGTTATAACAATGTAGAGGGAAAATAAAATGGATTTTGCAGCTCTTCATTTATATTTACTGTATAATACTTTATCTAACATTATATTTTATCATTATTTATATATACATATTTACACCCATCTACTGAGGTACTTCAACTTAACTTTACTTGCATTTGAACATCATATTTACGGGCAAATTGGCGTCATTTTTACCAAACAAATTATATTCATTTCCGTTGAAGCAAAGAACTGTTGGTTGTGAGTGCCCACGAAGGACGCACCTCGAGCATCCTCCGAATTCGAGTGAAAGAAGGTCGAATTCGAAGGCTGCATTTGGAGTGTCCTAACTGCATTTCTGAAATGAGCCTTGATGACGCATCCGGCCTTCAAATGCAACTTTCTGGAGTGTGCAGCCTCTTAAACGAGACACAGAGACAGTTTAAACAACTAAATAACAGCATAGCAATAACCTGACAGCCAACTAGAACACCCTGTCAACTGCAGAGCAATGTGCAAAAAAACACATAAAACAACTTAGCAACAGCATAGTAACAACCTGGCAACCACATACTGTAGCAATGCGCCAAAACACACAGCAGAGATCACCTTGACAACTGCATAGCAACCATCCAGAAAACCCTAGTTACCACATACTGTAGCATAAATGCTACAAAGCAAATATAACACTTTAGTAACCACCAGAAAACTAGTTTTGCTTAGGCAAAAACCATTCACATCTTCATAAAATATAAAAATAAATATTGTTGGACATTTTCATGTGTGCTGGAAATTATTAATACACATCATACCTTGTTTAAATGTAAAATGTAAACGCATGTGATTGACTTTTATATGAACAGGTCTCCTGGAAAGGTGGGGACTGATCGCACATAACTACATTATTTCACAGTTTTCATAATGTTTAAGATTCAAATTATCAAGTTAATTAGTCAAAAAAAAAAAACAATTATAATAATAATAAAAAAAATAATAATAATAATTTAACTCACATGAGCAGTTTCTTTTCTTCCCCAGTGGAACATGTAGGCCCTGTCCCAATACCCCCACTTGTGGTTTTGGTCTTGCCTACTTACACACTTGTCTTACGTATTTCTGGTGTTTGGCCACTAGTGTGCAAGTAGACGTGAAGACTGCAATGTGTGGATGAGTTTTGATTGCACGTTGGGACACTTGTTGACTTAAAGATGTTGGTGCTGGTTGCGACAGCTGTTTTTGTCTTCACTCAGCTGAAGACTGATTGTTTTTGGTAGCAGTGACTGTTATAGCCTACTTAAAATAATAAATAACTGAAAATTTTACCCATCTTTTCATTTATTAATACACTACTGGTTATTGAAAGTGTATTGTGCTGTAGAAAATATGTAAGTACATGAAAGTATATGAAAATAATTGTAAAAGTTAATTATTTTTGCTCAGTTTGATTTTCAATACTTTGCACATTAAAAAATGTTTAACTGTAAAATTGCGTCATCCATAACTGCTGTAAAATATGAAATATTAGCAATTTCTTTCTACTTTGTTTCTCAACACGCTGCATAAAACTTTAAAAATAAAAACTTTATTCTATAAACCTGTGTGATCCATTAATAGCTACTAATACAAACCATTTAAATTGTATGCTTTGGCTTGTCATTTATATAAGATGACCAAAGACTGCTTTACACAACTTATCGGTATGTGGTTTCATACAACAAATAAAAAGCATTAAAACCTATATTTTAAATACATAAGGATGAGAAAGAACCTGTGGTAGTAGTTGATAAATTTAAAATTTTAAAACAACATTTACTAGACCGTATATTATATATGCCACACTGGCTGATAAATGACCAAAATGACCAGAAGTATTAGGCAAGAACAAACAAAATAAGGTGATTACTGGGCGAGAAGGATAACAAACAGGTATATAAATATACACATCAATAATATTTTGTAATTATCATCCCAAAAACGTTATATAATGTTGAATACTTTCATTTATACTAAAATAAATATATGCTTCACTTATGTTTCACTATCTGATTATAATAAATAACTTACATTGAAAAGCTTCCCTTGATGTCTTCATGGCTAAAATACACTGATCGCTCGGGTAGGCGGGGTGTGTCTCCTGATCGTGATGAACTCTGGGATACACTTAGCCTGAAAGACCGCTCCGTAGCGGTGTTGGCACTAGTGTGGATTTAGTGTAGGTTAAGTGCACTGAGCTTTGGCATGTTTTAGACATGGGACAGTCTTGAACACTTACTTCCTGTCACGTGTACGCGCACTCATGTGGCCAAGACCGCAAGAGTGGGTACTGGGACAGGGCCGTAATCTGGTGCGCGCTTCACTTGTGATTTTGATTCAGATTCGTGATTCGCAAAATGAATCATTCAGACCGCTTTTTGAATTTTTTTGTTCAGTTCAATGGAATCCAATTTAAAAGATATGACTCAAATGATTTTTTTTTAACAAATCACACATCACTATCGCTGATCTGCATGCATTTTTGCACATACAGTTGTTTTTTTTTTGTTTTTTTTGCAGTGTTCAGTCGCAGAAGTAACGAAATGGTCTGGAGAAATGTATCCAGTAAAAGTATTACTTTTCTCTTCAAAATGTAGTGAAGTGATAATAAAAGTCCAAAGAAATATTTATACTCAAGTACAAATATAAAAAAACTGTACTGAAGTACAGTAACGAAGTATTTGTACTTCGTTACTATCCACCTATACAGTATAAAAATATAAGCACACTGTTAAAAATAGGGCCTCAATATTTGCACTGCTTAAATATGAGACAATAGGCTAATAGGTTAATTTTTCACTCATTTCAATCCCCTTCCAGCTTTAACTGAATATTCCGGGTTCAATACAAGTTAAGCTCAAACAACAGCATTTGTGGAATAATGCTGATTACCTCAAAAAATCATTTTCTTAAAAAAAAGCAAAAGTCGAGGTTACAGTGAGGCACTTACAATGGAAGTGAATGGGGTGCGTCAAATGAATTAAAGGAATAGTTCACCCAAAAATGAAAATCTGCTGATAATTTACTCACCCTCAGGTCATCCAAGATGTATCTGAGTTTCTTCATCAAAACAGAATTTAAGACTTTTAGGATTTCATTTCAGACCTCCTCCTCTAAACAATGCAAGTAAATGTCCTCCATTTTTTGACGGTCCAAAATGCATATTTAGGGTGCATCAAAATAACCCACACGACTCCAGTCGACAAATAAAGTTCTTCTGAACCCAAACGGTTGATTATTTTTAGAAACAAAACAATACTTATATACTTTTTAACTACAAATGTTCGCTTCCGTACATCTCTGTGACGTGCGCTCATGAGAGGGATGACATAAGCTTGTTGGTCGAGTAAATTATCAGCAAATTTTCATTTTTAGGTGAACTATTCATTCATGTGCACTCATCTCATAAATATGATCATTCCATCATGACTTGAGCGCACTATTAATATTATTTGAGAGTTGATAGTACCGTGATGCGAGTCGTCCCCCCCCAGTTTGAGACGCTGTTTACATTGATTGTCCCAGACACTAACGCTATCCATCCATCAGGGATGGGGAGTAACAGAATACATGTAACGGGATTACGTATGTAAAATACAAAATACTGTATTCCATTACAGTTACAGTTTAAATCATTGGTAATTAGAACACAGTTACATTCAAAAAGTATTTTGATTACTGAAGAGATTACTTTATTGTCATTTGTTTCATTTAATATTTAGTCCTTTCAGATGGAAAACATTTATACATATAAATGATGTGATCCAAAGTGCATTTGAACAGCGGTGAAACACTTTCTTATGATGTGTTACATTCATACGAGCAGACAGAGAAGTAAGTTTGAAGTAAGTTTGGAGCAGAAGAAATAGAAATAAACCTTGTGTAAATTGTCAGCTTTACGCTAAGCTAAAATGCTATTTCTAGACATTTTACATGCACGTTACCAGACACGATCATATTTTTTTATCAAGAAAATTCACATTGGATCATAATTTCTTTTTTTCTAGTAAGACCTTTGATATTAGGGCAAAAATCATATTCTTGATAATAATTTTTGTATTGTTTTCCTGTAAAAATATCGAAAAATCCTTAAAACAAGATCAATTTGATTGATCTGGTTTTAGAAACAACACTGCATAAGATATTTAGGTTTTTCAGAGAATGTATTTTTAACACGTGTGTTTTGTCTTACTGTGAGTTTTTATTGTCAAAACAAGTGAAAAAATCTACCAGTGCTGAAGAAGTAATCCAAAGTATTTAGAATACATTACTGACCTTGAGTAATCTAACAGAATATGTTACAAATTACATTTTACAGCATGTATTCTGTAATCTGTAGTGGAATACATTTCAAAAGTAACCCTCTCAACCCTGCTATTCATCCATCCATGATCCATCCATCCATCCATGATCCATCCATCCATAATGTGAGTGTGTTAACCAGTCTAAGCACTTCTATTTGTAAATTGTTGTCTTGGAATAAGTCTCAAAAGTTATTAATGTGTAAAAAACATTCATGTACATGTACATGGCTTGGCATTTATTTGCGTATTAAATTACAGATATAAATTACCAGTGTGAGTAATGTATTGTCAGCTTACAAAACAGTGTATAATTTTTTTGTGCATTTTGTTACTGGATCAGACAGTTGTTGGGGTTCACCCCCCGCCCCCTTCTCCCCTCACCCCACTACTGATCATGCCCACTTTGAGTGCATCTTTTAAAAATGTGGTGAGAACTCAACTGTGCTAAACAGGGGGTGTTGTGACCCTTTAAATACGGGTGTACTCGTTTAACCCTTAAATGCATGGTAATTTACCCAAACACTCTTACATATTCAGGTCTTTAGAGACCCGGCACTTATATCTATCAAAAATTGATCTAGAAAATGCCCAGATATTGTAACATTTTAAAAATATTTTCAAGACAGGTAGAAAACAAAACAAAACAAAAATATATATATATATATTTTGATGTTTTATTTTTCATAAATTAAAGAAATAATGCAACAAATCAGGACAAATCAAGAACAGGATTCATTATTTTCACAATTACATTTTATGAGATACAACTGGCTGTCAAACACATATTGAGCTACACATAACACATAATCTACACTTATGTAATGTATGTGTAATTTATGTGTAGCTCATATGTATCTTATGTGTATTTTTTCAGGTACTTGAGTCTAAATAGATGCACAACTTACATAATTTCAGTAGTTCACCCAAATGACAATAGTGATATCATACTGTTCATCATTTTTATTTATATGGCAATTTTCACAACACACATCGTTTCAAAGCAGCTTTACAGAAAATTATGCATTAACAGAAAATGAAAACTGAGAGAAAAATAACCTTGGGAGAAACCAGGCTCACTGTGGGGGCCAGTTCCCGTCTGGCTAACCAGCATGAATATAATGCCAATAATAGTTATTTATGTGCAGTGCAGGTCATGGTTTAAAAGGTGTAAACTAAGTAAGTGTTAAGGGCCAGTGTTTATACAAAGATGAAATGTAAGATTAATGACTAATGTCTTTGAAGTCCATCCTGGATTAACTGCAGAAGTTCACATTGATGTATTGTCCTTTGTTAGTTGGTTGATGAAGGCATTTGTTGGCAAATAATTGAAAGTCTATGTATTCCATTTTAAGTGTGTAGTCCATCATTAGACCAAGATTATGCAGGCAGAGATCAATGAGGTGCATCGCAGTTCAACCAGCAGGTCATTTCGGTGAGTTCTATCCTAAGTCCAAGGTTCAGGCAGTGGCACATGAAGTATCCATGTCTTATGGTTAGAGATGGCTTCAGTTCATCCCCTGAAGTCCATCGTAATAGACTGAAGTGATGTCTGGCTGGCACCGGCTGCGTTTAGTTGTCATCACTCAGAGACACATAGCAGTGGAGTCCAACACCAAGCAGGAATGGAGGTGGATCTGTCCGGCTCTGGTAACCAGGATATGAATCCTGAAGTTGAGACAGGGAAACAAATAGAATAATATTAGCGTAGATGCCATTCAATTTTTTGCAGAGTTATAGAGCATGATAAATGTTTCTGGTTCTGGCAAACCTAACTAAAGTCAAATCAAATCAAATCACTTTTATTGTCACACAACCATATACACAAGTGCAATAGTGTGTGAAATTCTTGGGTGCAGTTCCGAGCAACATAGCAGTCGTGACAGTGCTGAGACATATACCAATCTACAATAAACATCAAATTTACACAACACAATTTAAAATCTAATATACACATAATTACACACAACACAATATACAAATAGTAACATACAATGAACATTATACATTACACACAATATAGAATACACATTATACAATAAAAAAAATAGTATGTATAGTATATATAAAATGTACAGTAGGTTGTATTGTACTGTATTGACATTCAGGCTGTCGGTTGATAGTCAGCTGCCAGTGTGTTGTTAAGAGAGAATATAATTTATGACAGTCCAGTGTGAGATAATAAGATTAATAAAGTGCAGTGCTGATATTGATCATGAGAGATCAAGAGTTCAAAAGTCTGATTGCTTGGGGGAAGAAGCTGTCATGAAGTCGGCTGGTGCGGGTCCTGATGCTGCGATACCGCCTGCCTGATGGTAGCAGTGAGAGCAGACCATGGTTCAGGTGGCTGGAGTCTCTGATGATCCTCCGAGCTTTTTTCACACACCGCCTGGTGTATATGTCCTGGAGGGAGGGAAGCTCACCTCCGATGATGTGTCTGGCAGTTTGCACAACCCTTTGCAGGGCTTTGCGGTTGTGGGCGGTGCTATTGCCGTACCAGGCAGAGATGCAGCCAGTCAGGATGCTCTCTACAGTGCTGGTGTAGAACCGTGTGAGGATGTGGCGGTTCATTCCAAACTTCCCCAGCCGTCTCAGAAAGAAGAGGCGCTGATGAGCCTTCTTCACAACGGCCTCAGTGTGGACAGACCATGTGAGTTCCTCAGTGATGTGTTCCTGGGTGTCCACATCACTAAAGCAGCCTAATTTAGAGTTGATGTATAATTTAGGTGTATGCCTGCCTAAATAGATGAGTCTTTAGTCTAGATTTAAACTGAGTGAGTGTGTATGCGTGTAACGATGTGAGGTGTGGTGACTTGACGTGATAACATGGTACAGCAGTATACTGACTTTGCCATGGTAGGCGTGGATGCTGACTCGTTGGCCGTGGCAGGTGTGAGCACTGGCTGGTAGGGCGGAGGTGGGCCTGGACCGTGGACAGAGGCGGGCCAGGACCATGACGTGGGACCCGGGCTCGGCGGCCATGGCGTGGGACTTGGGCTCGGCGGCCATTGCGTGGGACTCAGATTGGCTCATTCAGTCCCACCCGGAAAATGTCCTTAAGGGCGACTTCATTAAAGTGCACCCGGTAGGCCAGAGCGCAGAAGTCCTCCACATAATTTTCCAGGGAAAGATTCCCCTGGTGAAAGCAAAGAAGCTGGATTGCTGGGTTCATTTAGGTCAGTCAGGTATTCTGTAACGATGCTGGCAGATGATGAAGACGATGATGTGTGATGAACCCAAGTGCAGTTTATTATCAATCGTGAAATCCAAAAACCGTAACTCCCAAAGTAAACAAAATACAAAAACATGAACTTGACTTTAACTTGACTTGACTTGGCTAAACTTGACTTGACATGAACAATCCACAATCCAATAACAAGTTAAATTCACAATACCTGACAAAGGACCATGGCAAACATGAGGGTATAAATGCCTGGACAAGGGTGACAAGAAAACCAATAAACAGACAGAACTATAAACAAGATAACAAGGCAAATAAACTTAAACCAATGACAAACTAGAACTGATAATGAGTAACAAGACAATAAACCAATGAAAACAAGACACATGAACATGGAGGGAAACAGGATGATCACATGACTTGACATGGAAACAGGGAATCACATGACATGGCAACTACTTGTCAAAATAAAAGACATTAAAACAAAACATGAACAAAAACACATCTAGACATGACAATGCATCCCGAACAGTGTTAGGGAGACTATTCCATAGTTTAGGAGCCAAATAGGAAAATGATTTACCTCCTTTTGTGGATTTTGATATTCTAGGAACTATTAACAGGCCAGAATTTTGCAATCGTAATGAACGTGATGGAATATAGCATGGTAGAAAGTCACTTTAGTATTGCAGAGCTAGACCATTCAAATATTTGTATGTAGTTAACAGAATTTTAAAATTAGTACGAAATTTAACAGGTAGCCAATGTAACGATGTTAAAATGGGGCTAATATGATCATATTTCTTGGTTCTAGTCATCACTCTGGTTGCTGCATTTTGAACCAATTTAAGTTTATTTATTGAACTTGCAGGACATCCCAGTAATGCATTACAATAATCTAGTCTTGAGGTAATCTAGTCTTGAGGTCGAGGTGGAAGAATGCTGTTCTACAAACATTGGAAATTAGATTTTCAAAGGACAGATTGGTATCAAATGTAACACTTAAGTTCTTTGCTATAGAAGACGACGTAACAGTACATCCATTGAGAGTCAAATTATATTTTAGCATCTTATTTTTAGAGGTTATTGGTCCAATAATTAGTACCTCTGTTTTGTCGGAATTGAGCAGAAGGAAATTTCTGGCCATCCAGTCTTTGATTACACTGATACACTCTGCTAATTTGGAGAATTGTGAAATTTTGTTGGGTTTTGAAGAAATATAAAGTTGGGTATTGTCGGCATAACAGTGGAAACTTATTCCACAATTCCTGATAATATCTCCCAGGGAAGCATATATAAGTAGAAAAGCAGAGGCCTTAAAACTGATCCTGGTGGAACTCCATACTTAACTTTTGTTTGATTTGACAATTCCTCATTTACACAGACAAAGTGGTAGTGGTCTGCTAAATAGGACCTAAACCATGCTAATGGAAGTCCACAAATGCCAACGTAATTGTCACGCCTATTCAAGAGAATGATATGATCTATGGTGTCGAAGGCAGCACTAAGATCTTAAAGCACTAGAAGAGAAATGCAGCCGCGATCAGATGTTAAGAGCAAGTAATTTATAACTCTGATAAGTGCAGTCTCTGTACTGTGATGGGGCCTAAATCCTGACTGAAATTGTTCATATATACTATTTCTCTGTAGAAATGAACATAGTTGTGAGGACACTACCTTTTCTAGTATTTGCAACATAAACGGGAGATTTGAAATCGGTCTATAAGTAGCCAATTTTCCAGGATCAAGTTGTGGCTTCTTAATAAGCGGTTTGATAACTACCATTTTAAAGTTTCATGGGACATGTCCTAAGGATAGCTAGGAGTTAATAATATTAAGAAGAGGTTCTGTGGAGGGAGTCACGTGGTGCCATGCGAGGTTCGGACGTGTGAACGGCGAGCTCTGCGCACTTTGCTAGTTTTTTTTATTAACAATTTTATTGATTCCATTTAAAATATATATATATATATATATATATATATATATATATATATATATATATATATATAAACATAACAGAATATTTGGAATCACATTATATACATTTACAACCCTTCCCCCCCACTCAACAAAAACAGACACCCTAGTGGTCAAATGACAATTGACAATGACACACAAACAGACAATAAAACAGTAGGAAAAAAAAATATATATATATAAGTATACGTTCAAAAACAAAAAACTAAAAAGTTATAACATACACATTAAAAAAACAAAAAGTTTCCCTCCACTGTCCCTCCCCGAGAGCCTTCTAAAAAGGCTAAATAGCTGCCCCATTTCTTATTGAATAGATATATGTTGCCTAGCCTTCTATGTGACAAATCTTTAAATGTCGCTACCCTGCCCATCTCCGCATACCACTCACAAAACAAGGACACTCCAGCCGACTTCCATCCCCTAAGGATGACCTGTCTGCTTATCATAACACCGGCCAGGACCCAATTCTTCATGTACTTATCCCCTACATCAATGACCACCCCATCACCTAAAATACAGAGTCTGGGTCAAAATGAGATTTGAATACCCAATACATCACACATAAAACTCTGAACCCTCAACCAAAATTCTTGTATCTTAACACACCACCAAAAAACATGGGTTGTGTCCCCATCTTCTGATTGGCATTGCCAGCAGGTGGGTGTGTCTTTAAGATCCAGCCTATACAATCTAGAGGGGGTCCAATAGAATCGATGTAAAATCTTAAATTGCATAAGGCGCACCCTTGCATCTCTAGACGTAGACTTGATGTTTTTTAGATTCCTAGCCCACACTCCCTCTTCCAATACCAAGTTTAGGTCTTTCTCCCATAATCATTTGAGAGAAGTTGGAACTCCGTCCTCCAGACTCTAACTTAGTAGGGAGTAATTGAGTGGGACATTTACAGGGAGAGACTGTAGCAGGTAGTTGAATTTTGGAATACAATTAATTTTAATATCATTAACCTTCCCAATCATAGATAAATGTAATGAAGCCCACCTGCCCACATCGCTCAAAAACCTTTTTATTAAGGGGTCAAAATTAACTCTTAACTACATCACACAAATTTGCTGGGAATAAAATGCCCAAATACTTAATGCCCTTTTAGACCACTGGAAGGCGCCCAGCTGAAAAGCCGTTACAGGGCAGTACGCTGTCAAAGCCAAAGCTTCGGATTTAGACCAATTGATTCCGTATTCTGAATTAATAATTCTGTGGAGGCAAGGCATAGATCTAGTGGGGTCAGAGATGAATAATAAAATATCATCTATAATATTAGATGATATTTATATAACAATATTTTTAACATCTAGCTGGATCAAGGAAATTGGATGGTGACTCTTACACTCGCTTGGATCTTTGTCCTTTTTAAGAATCAGACTGATCCGGGCTTGTGTCATGGTTGGCGGAAGTTTTCCATTCTTTAATGATTCCGTATAAACTTCTAACAAAAGTGAAGCCAGTTCTGTAGCATAAGATCTAAAATATTCAGTGGCAAAGCCATCTGGCCCCGGAGACTTGTCTGTCTAAACTTGTCCTTGCCTAAACCCCACCTGATCTATATGTATAAGAGATGTCATAACTTTACTTAATCGGTTAGCCAAAATTTTTGCCAACATTTTTATCTAAAAAATTCAGCGGCAAAGCCATCTGGCCTGGGAGCCTTGCCTATTGGCAAGGCCTTAATTACCTCGTCAAGCTCCTCCAAGGTTATCTCGGAATCAAGAGAATTTCTTTGCTCAGTCGTCAATTTAGGGAGTTCAAATGGTTCCACAAAGTTTCTAATATCTTCATCAGTCGACGAAGATGTGGAACTATAAAGATCAAGATAGAATTCTTTAAAAAGCATTATTAATATCAATGGCCGAGGTAAAAATTTCACCACCAGCAGATTTTACTGAGGGAATGGTAGAAAAAGAGTCTCTCTGCTTTATATATCTAGCCAAAAGCTTCCCTGCTTTGTCCCCCGACTCAAAGTATGACTGTCTTGCCCTGAATAACCAAAACTCCACCTTCCGCGACAAAATAGTATAATATCTATATTTCAGTCGGGTCAATTCTCTGAGGCCATCAGACGACATTTGGCACTTCAGCTCTACTTCGGCACTTTTAATATTCCCTTCCAACTCCACAAGTTCTCGTGCTTTAGATTTTTTGATGAATGAGGCATACTGTATGATCTGACCCCTAAGAACAGCCTTAAGTGCCTCCCAAGCCATGCCCACAGAGGATACTGAGGACCAGTTGGTCTCCATATAAACATTGATTTCATTCTTTAACATTTGTTGGAAATCAGGATTTTGCATAAGGGATACATTAAAGCGCCAACTATATGATTTCTTTTTCTCTGTGTGTGGCAACACCTCTAAACTCACCAGGGCGTGATCTGAAACTAAAATGTTTCCAATTGAGCAATCAACAACAGATGAAATGAGTATTGACTTAGATATAAAAATATATATATATTCTAGAATACATTTTATGGACTGATGAAAAAAATATATAGTCCCTACCAGATGGGTTCAAAAGTCGCCAAATATCTACAAGACCAAGAGTTTTACACATCCTGTGAAGCGTCAATGTTGCTCTAGGGGTCTTACACACTTTTGCTTCACTATGATCAAAGACTGAGCCCATCAATAAATTAAAGTCTCCTCCCAATAATATATCATGAGGGGTGCCAGCGGCTTGCAACATCCCTTCAAGATCTATAAAAAAGCCCTGATCATCAGCATTAGGTGCGTAAATATTAGCCAAAATCAACCTTTGCCCCTGCATGTCTGCTAAAACAACAATGACTCTTCCTAATTTATCATTAATCTGTTTGAGAAATTTGATTTGTAGATGTTTACTTATCAATGTAATGACTCCCATACTCTTACTCGAACCAGCACTAAAGAAAACATGCCAACCCCATATCTTCCCAAATTTTTCAGCTTCCTGCTGGGAAAGATGTGTTTCTTGAAGAAAGACTATATCATACTTCTTACGCTTAAGAAAAGAGATAACCTTCCTTCTTTTTATGGGGTGCCCCAACCCATTCACATTCCATGTGGAGAGAGATAATCCATTCACATTAACATTTGACATATTGATATAATAAAAAAGAATACTTGTGTGTCAAAAGCAAGGTTGTACAGACCACATTCCCCATTAATGCAACAATCAAACCCCGAACTTCCCCCCGAACAAAACAAACAGAAAAAAGAATAACGTGCGAATTAAATCTGATGGCAACATTGTCGTGGAGACTCTCATATGCGTACATGGACCTTCTGAGTTTAGAGGGATCGGTTGGCGTCGATTCCTCTAAACTCAGAAGGTCCTTGTACGCATACGAGAGTCTCCGCGACAACTTTGCCATCAGATTGCTCAAGTCCAGTGTTTCTATACAAATTTGAGGCAAAATTACATAACAGAAAATACTTTGTAAAAGAGGCCCAAGCCAACAGGCAGAATAAACACAAAGAACGTTTAGATTCATTCACAGAACTGTCTTGAAGGTGTGTTCTTCCACAAAACAAATTCCAGCCAATATAAAGCCATTCAGTTTCCTCGGACAGACAGACAATTGTTCAGTGAGCCAGCTGTTATGAGTGCAGTAGATGACGTAATCAATGTCCCTTAAAAATACTCCACAAAAACAAACTCCAGCCAACAGAAGGCATAAGCCCGGCTCCGCCGTGGAGCCCACTGCAGGAAGCAGATGCCACCCATCTCGCGGCTGCCCAGAACCCGTGAAAGGCTTCAAAGCGCCCTTGAGACGGGCGACCCAGGGACAACAAAACCTGCTGCTCTGGAGCTGGTAAGCAGATCTCTCCATATTTTTGTTACCTTTTGCATTTAATTGTGCTGCATGCCCAAGTGGCTGCAGTACTCAAGAGCTCAGCAAAAGCAGTTTCCTTGTCCCTGGGTCACATATCCGGTGTGCACGGCCTTCATCACGACCACCGTCCACCACTCTATTTGGCAGGTTTGGCACTCCAGCGGCGGTCTCCCGCCCCTGAGTGCCCAGCTGTGGCACAAATCCGCCCCCGATGTGACAGTCTCCACGGGTTACGAGGACAGGCCTCTTCCTCCCCTGTCCCAGGCTTTTCCGGGGGTGGTCACAAGGAGCCAGGTAAGTGCTTCGATGTCCTTAGACTCAACACGGCCACGATGTGGTATGGCACCTCGAGCTCCACCCCGCCGCGAGGCCCCACCTGTCAGTACGTCCGATGACGTTGTCCCCTTGGTCCCCCTTGCGCGGAACTTGGACGCATGGCTTGCGCTTTCCAATCCGTCACGAGGGCTGGTCCAGACCATCCGACTCAGCTACGCGATTCACTTCGCCGGGCGTCCGCCCAGGTTCAGCGGTGTTCACTTCACCTTGGTGAAGGACGAAAACGCTGCTACCTTGCGCGGAGATCGCTACCCTCCTACGGAAGGGCACGATAGAACCTGTCCCTCCAGCCGAGATGAAGAAGGGGTTTTTCAGCCCCTACCTCATCGTACTGAAAAAAGGCGGTGGGTTGCGGCCAGTCTTGGACCTGTGAGTAGTGAACTAGGCTTTACACAGACTCCCGTTCAAAATGCTGACGTAAAAACGCATTCTGGCGAGCGTCCGGCATCAAGATTGGTTCGCGGCGGTAGACCCGAAGGATGCGTACTTCCACATCTCGATCCTTCCTCGACATAGACCCTTCCTGCAGTTCGCGTTCGAGGGTCAGGAGTATCAGAACAAAGTCCTCCCTTTCGGCCTGTCCCTGTCTCCTCGCGTCTTTATGAAGATCGCAGAGGCTGCCCTTGCCCCGTTAAGGGAGGTGGGCATTCGCATTCTCAACTATCTCGACGACTGCCTAATCCTAGCTCACTTTCGAGACATGTTGTGCACACACAGGGACCTGGTGCTCTCACAACTCAGCCGACTAGGGCTTTGGGTCAACTGGGAAAAGAGCAAGCTCCTCCCGGTTCAGAGCATCTCTTTTCTCAGATTGGAGTTGGACTCAGTCTCCTTGACGGCGTGCCTTATGAATGAGCATGCCCAGTCGGTGCTGGCCTGTTTGAAGGTGTTCAAACAGAGAACAGCAGTTCCACTGAAACTTTTTCAGAGGCTCCTGGGGCATATGGCATCCTCGGTGGTGGCCACCCCCCTCGGGTTGATGCATATGAGGCCGCTTCAGCACTGGCTCCAGACTCGAGTCCCGAGATGGGCATGGCGCCACGGTACACATCGCGTGGCCATCACGCCAGTCTGTCGCCGTCTTTTCAGCCCTTGGACCGACCTCTCGTTTCTATGAGCAGGTGTTCCTTTAGAACTGGTCTCCAGGTGCGTCGTGGTCATGACAGATGCCTCCAAAATGGGCTGGGGCGCTGTTTGCAATGGGCACGCAGCCGCCGGCCTCTGGACGGGTCCGCGACTGCATTGGCACATCAACTGCCTCGAGTTGTTGGCAATTCTACTCGCCCTGTGGAGGTTTCGGCCGTTGATCCAGGGCAAGCATGTGTTAGTTCAGACAGCACGACAACGGTAGCATATGTCAACTGCCAAGGCGGTCTGCGCTCTCGTTGTATTTCACAACTCACCCGCCATCTCCTTCTCTGGAGTCAGCAGCACTTTAAGTCGCTGCAAGCCACTCACATCCCGGGCAACCTCAACACTACAGTGGACGCGCTGTCATGACAGGTTACCCTCAGGGGACAGTGGAGACTCCATCCTCAGGTAGTCCAGCTGACTTGGAGTCGATTCGGCAGGCACAGGTGCACCTGTTCGCCTCCCAAGAGTCCTCCCCACTGCCCACTGTCGTACGCCCTGACCGAGACCCCCTCAGCATAAATGCGCTGGCACACAGCTGGCCCCCTGGCATGTGCAAATATGCGTTTTCCCCCTGTGAGCCTACTTGCACAGACCCTGTGCAAGGTCAGGGAGGACGAGGAGCAGGTCATCCTGGTAGCACCCTACTGGCTCACCTAGATGTGGTTCTCGGACCTCACGCTCCTCGCGACAGCCCCCCCGGCGAAGTCCCCTGAGGAAGAATCTTCTTTCTCAGGGACGGGGCATCATCTGGCACCCGCGCCCAGACCTCTGGAATCTCCATGTCTGGCCCTTGGACGGGATACGGAAGACCTGCAGTGGTAGACTCGATCACTCAGGCTAGGACCCCCTCTACGAGGCGCCTGTATGCTTTTAAGTGGCGTCTGTTCGCTAAGTGGTGTTCTTCCCGTCGGGAAGACCCCCAGAGATGCGCAGTCAGATCAGTACTTTCCTTCCTGCAGGAGAGGTTGGAAGAGAGGTTATCCCCTTCCACCTTGAAGGTGTATGTTGCCGCCATAGCAGCACACCACGACGCAGTCAACGGTAAGTCCTTAGGGAAGCACGACCTGATCATCAGGTTCCTAAGAGGTGCCAGGGAGCTGAATCCCTCCAGACCGCACCTCGTTCCCTCATGGGACCTCTCTGTAGTTCTTCAGGATCTACAGAGAGCCCCCTTTGAGCCTTTGCAGTCAGCCGAGCTTAAGGCACTCTCCTTGAAGACTGCCCTCCTGACTGCGCTCACCTCCATCAAGAGGGTAGGTGACCTGCAAGCATTCTCTGTCAGCGAAACATGCCTGGAGTTCGGTCCGGGATACTCTCACGTGATCCTGAGACCCCTACCGGACTGTGTGCCCAAGGTTCCCACCACCCCTTTTAGGGACCAGGTGGTGAACCTGCAAGTGCCGCCCCAGGAAGAGGCAGACCCAGCCCTGTCGTTGCTGTGTCCGGTGTGCGCTTTACGCATCTATATGGATCGCATGCAGACCTTTAGAATCTCTGAGCAGCTCTTTGTCTGCTTTGGTGCACAGCGGAAAGGAAGCACTGTCTCCAAGCAGAGGATCACCCACTGGCTCATTGACGCCATAACTATGGCATATGTCGCCCAGGACATGCCGCCCCCGGTAGGGCTACAAGCCCACTCTACCAGGGGTGTAGCGGCTCCCTGGGCCCTGGCCAGGGGTGCCTCTCTAACAGACATTTGCAGAGCAACGGGCTGGGCAACACCCAACACCTGTGCAAAGTTCTACAACCTCCCGGTGGAACCGGTTTCATCCCAGGTAGTGGCACGCAACACAAGCGGATAAGCCCGGGATAGCTGGCCGGGTGTATCACTTGCACATAGCGCCTTCCACCTCCCTTGGAGCTGAAGACGTGCGCCATTAATTCCCAGTAGTGTTCACAAGCTTTGTTCCCTGGTTGTCTTCCTCCGAGCCCTGTGGCAGTCGAGTTTTCGGAGAGACTCGGTGCCGGCCCAGTACACGTGCGAACTAAGAGTCCTGTTCTGGGGTAGGTGCTCCGCGTGTGGCGGTTCCCTGTAAGGCTAACCCCATGCGATATATATCTTCCACTAATTCGTTTCCCTGTTGGCAAACTGCATCTTCCTTGGGCAGAGCCCCTCTGCCCCAGTCTCCATGTTTGTAGTAACTCTTCCCCCATTGGGCAGGATCTACCTTGAAGACTCTCCACATGATTGGAAAGACCATGTGACGTATTTTTCCACTTAAATATCCCCCCCTCTCTTTGGGCGAGGTGTGGTCTCCGTGGTGTCTTCCCCTTGGGAGGGACACCCCCCGACTAGACCTGGTGGCCCAGTTGGATAATTCCCCTTCTTTTTAGGGAGTGGAAAAAAGAAGGGGAAAAGAGGCCACGACTGGATTAAGCCTGTCTCTATCTTTTGGGTAGTCGACTTGTCCCCAAAAAGGGCCGTTCGACACTCATAACTATGTTGGGGGAGGTTACATGTCGACCTGGTGTGCTAGCTATGAGGCACACAGTAGTTTGCCCACCACACACCTCCAGTTCACGTAACACAGTTCAGCCAATTGTGGCATTTCTTATAGGGACCCCTAGTGTCACTACATCGACACAACGTCGAGTGAGTGACAGATAGGGAACGTCATGGTTACTTGTGTAACCTTCGTTCCCTGATGGAGGGAATGAGACGTTGTGTCCCTCCTGCCACAATGCCGAACTACCCGCTGAAATGGCCAGACCTTATATCGGCTCCTCAGCATAAAACCTGAATGAGTGGTTGCATACCAGCTCATTTTATATCCGTATTTCCGGGGGAGTGGCATGCAAATACCACTCGCCAGTTTTCATTGGCCTTTTATCAAAGACCAGAAGTGTCTCAGGCTCCCAAGAGTGACCCCTAGTGTCACTACATCGACACAACATCTTGTTCCCTCCATCAAGGAACGGAGATTACACAAGTAACCATGATGTTATGTCGAGCAGACTCGGGAAGAGCTCGTCCAGGAATTTCACCATATCTCTGCCCTCTTCATGCTCAGGAATTCCAATAATTCATATATTGTTCCTTCGGCTATATTTTCAAGATATTCCAGTTTTCCCAAAATGCATTCCAAGTCTGTTTTGGACACGGGCGGATTAGCGGATAATTCCCGTTCCGAAGACTCCAGATAATCGATTCTTTTTTCAACATTTGTCACTCTTGTGACCAACTCAGAGAACTTTGCTTCCATTGCTGTAATCGATCGACGTATTACAGCGAGATCCTCCAAGTCAGCAACAACTTTCGTCAGCA